>NW_024055500.1:1114932-1165277 GCF_902713615.1 Scyliorhinus canicula
GTGTGTAAGTGCATTTGTGTGTGTTAGTGTCTGTGTGTGTCTCTGAGTGTGTTTATTAGTGTTTCTGTGTGTCTGTGTGTGTTAGTGTCTGTCTGTGTGTTAGCGCCTGAGTGTGTCTGTGAGTTTGTATTAGTTTATCTTAGTGTCTGTTCGTGTCTGTGTCAGTGTCTATGTGTGTGTGTGTGTGTATTAGTGTATTTGTGTGTGAATGTATTACTGTCTGTGTGTATTAGTGTATGTGTTTGTGTGTCTTAGTGTATTTGTGTGTGTTAGTGAGTGTGTGTGTGTGTGTGTTTGTATTACTGTCTCTGTATGTGTGCAAGTGTGTCAGTGTCTGTGTGAGTGTGTGTTGGTGTCTGTGTGTGTGTGAGTGTGTGTGTGTATTACTGTCTCTGGATGTGTGTGTGTTTGTTAGTGTCTGTGTGTGAGTGTGATACTGTCTGTGTGTGTCTGTCAATGTGTGTCAGTGAGTGGTTGTATTTGTGTCTGTGTGTATGTGAGTGTGTGTATTAGTGTCTCTATGTGTCATTGAGTGTGTGTATTTGGGTAGTGTGTCCGTGAGTGTGTGTATTAGTGTATATGTGTCTCAGTGAGTGTGTGTTACTATCTCTGTTTCTGTGAGTGTTTGTATTAGTTTATCTGTGTCAGTGAGTGTGTGCATTAGTATCTATTTGCGTAAGTGTGTATATTAGTCACTTTGTGTGTTAGTGTATTACTGTCAATGTGTGTTAGTGTATGGCCGAGTGTGTTTCTGTCTCTGTATGTGTGTGTGTGTGTATTAGTGTATGTGAGTGTGTATTAGTGTCTGTGTGTGTATTAGTGTCTGTGAGAGTGTGTCTTAGTCCATGTGCGTGTGTGTTAGTGTCTGTGTAACTGTGAGTGTGTGTATCAGTGTCTCTGTGTGTCTATGAGTGCCTCTGTTAGTGTCTGTATGTGTGTCTTAGTGTCTGCGTGTGTATGTGAGTTTATATTAGTATCTCTTAGTGTCTGTTAGTGTGTGTATTAGAGTTTCTATGTGTCTGTGAGTGTGTGTATTAGTGTATGTGTGTGTGTATTAGTGTTTCTGCGTGTCTGTGAGTGTGTGTATTAGTGTCTGTGTGTCTGTGTTAGTGCCTGCGTGTGTCTGTAAGTTTGAATTAGTATTGCTTAGTGTCTGTGAGTGTGTGTGTCTGTGCCTGTGGGTGTGTATTCGTGTATTTGTGTGAGTGTATTCCTGTCTGTGTGTGTATTTGTGACTGTGTGTGTGTGTCAGTGCCTGTGTGTGTGTGTATTAGTGTCTGTGTGTGTGTCAGTGCCTGTGTGTGTCAGTGCCTGTGTGTGTGTGTTAGTGTGTGTTTGTGTGTGTTTTAGTGTCTGTGTGTGTGTTAGTGTCTGTGTGAGTGTGAGTGTATTACTGTCTCCGTTTGTGTGCAAGTGTGTTAGTGTCTATGTGAGTGTGTGTTAGTGTATGTGTGAGTGTGTGTCAGTTCCTGTGTGTGTGTGTGTTAGAGTATGTGTGAGTATGTCTGTTAGTGCCTGTGTGATTATATTTCTGTCCCTGTATGTGTGAGTGTCTGTTAGTGTCTGTGTGTCTGTATGTGTGTGAGTGTGTGTATTAGTATATATTTATTTGACTTTGTCAGCTCCCCGTCGACCATATTTGTAAAGTCTTCCCCAGGCTGAGGTATAATTTAACTGTTGATTTCCCTTCCTCACAGTGAACCTCATCACAACTGTGATCCTGAAGAGAAGAAACTGTGGGCTGTCCAAATGTGTGACTTGTTACCTGGTGGCCATGGCAGTGGGGGATCTACTGGTCGTTATTCTCGACCTGATATTGAGACACATTCCAGTTGTTTTTAGGGAACAGTTTTATTTCCTGCGGTCCATCCCCGTGTGTAATATCCACGCCGTCCTGCTTTATGCAGCCACTGACTGTTCTGTCTGGTTCACCGTCACTTTCACCTTTGATCGATTTGTGGCCATTTGTTGTTTAATTCTGAAAAGTAAATATTGCAGCAAGAAAAGGGCGCTGTGGTTCTGGGAACAGTGACTGTGCTGAGCTGTTTGAAGAACATTTTCTGGGGGTTTATGCTGACCGGTCGGTATTGGCTGAGGAACGAGCCCTGGTTTTGTGATGTCACAGTGGATGTTCAGTTCTCTGAGGCCTGGGGAACAATCGAGTTCCTCCACCACATTCTAACCCCGACTGTTCCATTTTCCCTGATTCTGCGGCTCAATGTTCTCACCGTCAGACACATTGAGGTGAGCAGCAGGGCCCGCAGGAGGCTCCGGGATCGCAGCAGTGGGGAGAGTCCCAGAGACCCAGAGATGGAGAGTCGGAGGAAATCCATCATTTTACTGTTTATTATCTCCGCCAATTTCATCCTCTTATGGTCAACGTTAATGGTTTATTCTATATGGAGCCGGATCTACTGGCTGGGGTATTACTCTGTATGGTTAGATTATTATGTTCTGGAAGTAGGCTTCATGCTGCAGCTCCTGCGCTGCTGCACAAACGCTGCGATTTTCACCGTGACACAACTCAGTTCAGGCAGAAGTTGAAGAAGGTGCTGAAATTTCCCTTTAGTTCTATTCATTCCATGCTGAGAGGAAAGCCCCCCACCCACACGGCATCTCTCTCCTCCCCCACTGCCTGTAAAACTGACCATCCCCTGCCAGCCACCCCCTGATTTACCATTTTGCATTACCAGGAGGGACTGTCGGTGGGTGGGTGTAACTACCCCCATGGGCGATCATCTGGGGGTGACTCCCCCCATGGCCGATCAGCTGGGTGTGACTCCCCCATGGCCGATCAGCTGGGTGTGACTCCCCCAATGGCCGAGCAGCTGGGTGTGTGACTCCGCGATAGCCGATTAGCTGGGTGTGTGGCTGACCCATTTCAGATAAGCTGGGTGCGTGACTCGGCCATGGCCGATTAGCTGGGTGTGAGTCCACCCATGGCCGATCAGCTGGGTGTGACTCCCCCAATGGCAGATCAGCTGGGTGTGTGTGACTCCCCCCATGGCCGAGCAGCTGGGTGTGTGACACTCCCCAGGGCCGATCAGCTGGGTGTGAGACCCCTATGGCCGATCAGCTGGGTGTGAATCCCCCATGGCCGATTAGCTGGGTGTGTGACTCCGCCATGGCCGATTAGCTGGGTGTGTGACTGCCCCCATGGCTGATAAGCTGGGAGCGTGACTCCCACCATGGCCGATCAGCTGTTTGTGTGCCTCCCCCCATGGACGATCAGCTGTGTGTGGACCTCCCCCCATGGCCGATTAGCGGGGTGTGCAAACCCCATGGACGCCGGGTCTCCCCTGGCAACACAAGATGTCCGCCGGTTCTCCCCTGGAAATACAAGTTGGCCGACGGGTATCCCCTGGCAACAGAAGATGGCCGCCGGTATCCCGTGGCGTTAAAAGGTAGTCGCTGGGAGTTTACCATCACAACACAAGATGGCCGCCTGGTCTCCCTTGGCAACAGATGATGGCCGCCGGATATCTGTTGGCAACACAATATGGCCGCCGGGTCTCCCCTGGCAACACAAGATGAAATGAAATGAAATGAAAATCGCTTATTGTCACGAGTAGGCTTCAATGAAGTTACTGTGAAAAGCCACTAGTCGCCACATTCCGGCGCCTGTCCGGGGAGGCTTGAACGGGAATCGAACCGTGCTGCTGGCCTGCTTGGTCTGCTTTAAAAGCCAGCGATTTACCTGAGAAAGCTAAACCAACCCCTCTCTCCTCCAGATGTCCGCCGGGTCTGCACTGGAAACACAAGATGGCCGACGGGTATCCACGAGCAACAGAAGATGGCCGCCAGTATCCCGTGGCGATAAAAGATAGCCGCTGGGAGTCAACCCTCACAACTCAAGATTGCCGCCGGGTCTCCCTTGGCAACAGCTGACGGCCGACGGATATCTGCTGGCAACACAATATGGCCGCCGAGTATCCCCTGGCAACACAAGATGGCCGCTGGGTCTCCATTGGCAGCACAAGATGGCCGCCGGGCCTCCACTGGCAAAAAAAGATGGCCGCCGGGTCTCCCCTGGCAACAAAAGATGGCCGGCGGGTCTCCCCTGGCAACACAAGATGGCCGCTAGGACTTTTCTGGCAACACAGGATGGCCGACGGGTATCCCCTGGCAACACAAGCTGCCCGCCGTTTATCCCCTGTAAACACATGATGACGGCTGCCGACACGCAGGGGATGCTGAGATGGGTGTGGCTCATGCGCAGTGACGGCATCTACTGCCTATTAGCCCCATTGGGGGTCTTCAGGGTTGTTTTGTCTCCACAGGAACCGCAGCACCGCCTCGACCCCCACCCCGATATCAGCCCATCCCGATATCACCCCCGCCCTGATATCACCCCATCCCCGATATCACCCCTCCCCGATATCACACCCCAACCCCGATATAGCCGCCTCCGATATCACCCCCACCCCGATAACACCCCCTTCCCAATATCACCCCGATATCACTCCCTCACTGATATCACACCCCAACCCCGATATAACCGCCTCCCCGATATCACCCCCTCCCCGACATCAGACCCACCTCGATATCACCCCCTCGCCGATATCACCCCTTCCCGATATCACACCCCGATATCACACACACCCCGATATCGCCACCTGCCAGATATCATCCCCTCCCCGACATCACCCCCTCCCCGATATGACCCCCACCCCGAAATCACCCCCTCCCCGATATCACCCCGTTCCCGATATCACCCTAACCCCGATATCACATCCTCCCCGATATCACCACCTCCCCGATATCAGATCCACCACGATATCCTCCCCTCCCCGATATCACCCGTCCCCGATGTCACCCCTTCCCGATATCAGCCCTGCCCCGATATCACCCCAACCCGATATCAGCCACTCCACAATGTGTCCGCCACCCCGATATCACCACCTCCCCGATATCACCCCTCCCCATATCAGACCCTCATTCAATATCACACCCTCGCCGATATCACCCCCACCCCGATATCTCACCCTCCCCGATATCACACCTTCCCGATATCACAAATACCCCGATATCGCCCACTGCCCGATATCATCCCCTCCCCGATATCAACCCAACCCCGAATTCAGCCTCTCACCAATGTCACCCCTTCCCCGATATTACCCCCTCCCCGACATCACCCCCTCCACCATATATCGCCCTCCCCGATATCACACCCTGCCCGATATCGCCCCCTCCCCGATATCATCCCCTCCCCGATATCACCCTCACCCCAATATCACACCCTCCCCGATATCACCACCTCCCCGATATCAGATCCACCCCAATATCATCCCCTCCCCGATATCACCAGCTCCCGATATCATCCCCTTTCCGATATCACCCCTGCCCCGATATCACTCCAAACCCAATATGACATCCAGCCCGATATCACCCCCTCCACGATATCACCCCCTCCCCGATATCACCCCAACCCCGAAATCAGCCTCTCACCAATGCCTCCCCCACCCCGATATCACCACGTCCCCAATTTCAAAACCCTCCCCGATATCAGACACACCTCGATATTTCCCCCTCCCCAATATCACCCCCTCCCCGATATCGCCGCCTCCCCGATATCATCCCCCCCAATATCACCCTTTCAACGATATCAACCCCACCCCGAAATCACCCCCACCCCGATTTCAGCCCCACCCGGAAAACACCCCCTCCCAGATATCACCCACTCCCCGATATCACCCTTCACCCTTGAACCAGCAGAGGGCAGCAGAGCAGAGCTACTGATCAGCTGTTCTGGGGAAATTTGCATACGTGCAGTGCGGTCAGCCTAAGTTGAAGGTGAACCTGCGAAGAAGACCCAAGGAGTTTGAGTAAAGGCAAGCAACCAGCAGAGGGCAGCAGAGCAGAGCTACTGATCAGCTGTTCTGGGGAAATTTGCATACGTGCAGTGCGGTCAGCCTAAGTTGAAGGTGAACCTGCGAAGAAGACCCAAGGAGTTTGAGTAAAGGCAAGCAACCAGCAGAGGGCAGCAGAGCAGAGCTACTGATCAGCTGTTCTGGGGAAATTTGCATACGTGCAGTGCGGTCAGCCTAAGTTGAAGGTGAACCTGCGAAGAAGACCCAAGGAGTTTGAGTAAAGGCAAGCAACCAGCAGAGGGCAGCAGAGCAGAGCTACTGATCAGCTGTTCTGGGGAAATTTGCATACGTGAAGTGCGGTCAGCCTAAGTTGAAGGTGAACCTGCGAAGAAGACCCAAGGAGTTTGAGTAAAGGCAAGCAACCAGCAGAGGGCAGCAGAGCAGAGCTACTGATCAGCTGTTCTGGGGAAATTTGCATACGTGCAGTGCGGTCAGCCTAAGTTGAAGGTGAACCTGCGAAGAAGACCCAAGGAGTTTGAGTAAAGGCAAGCAACCAGCAGAGGGCAGCAGAGCAGAGCTACTGATCAGCTGTTCTGGGGAAATTTGCATACGTGCAGTGCGGTCAGCCTAAGTTGAAGGTGAACCTGCGAAGAAGACCCAAGGAGTTTGAGTAAAGGCAAGCAACCAGCAGAGGGCAGCAGAGCAGAGCTACTGATCAGCTGTTCTGGGGAAATTTGCATACGTGCAGTGCGGTCAGCCTAAGTTGAAGGTGAACCTGCGAAGAAGACCCAAGGAGTGTGAGTAAAGGCAAGCAACCAGCAGAGGGCAGCAGAGCAGAGCTACTGATCAGCTGTTCTGGGGAAATTTGCATACGTGCAGTGCGGTCAGCCTAAGTTGAAGGTGAACCTGCGAAGAAGACCCAAGGAGTTTGAGTAAAGGCAAGCAACCAGCAGAGGGCAGCAGAGCAGAGCTACTGATCAGCTGTTCTGGGGAAATTTGCATACGTGCAGTGCGGTCAGCCTAAGTTGAAGGTGAACCTGCGAAGAAGACCCAAGGAGTTTGAGTAAAGGCAAGCAACCAGCAGAGGGCAGCAGAGCAGAGCTACTGATCAGCTGTTCTGGGGAAATTTGCATACGTGCAGTGCGGTCAGCCTAAGTTGAAGGTGGTTTGTGGAGGGGCTGTTGGCAAGTGACAGTTAAACCCGAAACACTTTGTGAGTGTTTCCCACCCTACCTCCTCCTCTAACCAACCCCCCCACCCCACGATGGTTGGGAAGCGGGAGCAGGGGCCTGTCGTGAAGGTGAGTGAGTGCCTTTAAATTTGCTTACCTTTCAGCGGGATTAGGGTTTGAGGTAATATCAGGTAAGCTCTTCCTTTCTTTTTCTTTTTCTTTTTTTTAATCTAGAGGGGATGTCAGGGAAGGCAGTACAATGCTCCTCCTGCAGAATGTTTGAGGTGAGGGACGCCGTCAGTGTCCCTGCTGATTTCATCTGTGGGAAGTGCACCCAACTCCAGCTCCTCAAAAACCGTGTTAGGGACCTGGAGCTTGAGCTGGATGAACTTCGGATCATTCGGGAGGCAGAGGGGGTCATAGATAGGAGCTTCAGGGAAGTAGTTACACCAAAGACTGGAGATAGATGGGTAACTGTAAGAGGGACTGGGAAGAAGCAGTCAGTGCAGGGACCCCCTGCGGTCGTTCCCCTGAGTAACAAGTATACCGTTTTGGATACTTGTGGGGGGGGGGACTTACCAGGGGTAAGCCATGGGGTACGGGCCTCTGGCACGGAGTCTGTCCCTGTTGCTCAGAAGGGAAGGGGGGAAAGGAGTAGAACATTAGTAATTGGGGACTCAATAGTCAGGGGCACAGATAGGAGATTTTGTGGGAGCGAGAGAGACTCACGTTTGGTATGTTGCCTCCCAGGTGCAAGGGTACGTGATGTCTCGGATCGTGTTTTCCGGGTCCTTAAGGGGGAGGGGGAGCAGCCCCAAGTCGTAGTCCACATTGGCACTAACGACATAGGTAGGAAAGGGGACAAGGATGTCAGGCAGGCCTTTAGGGAGCTAGGATGGAAGCTCAGAGCGAGAACAAACAGAGTTGTTATCTCTGGGTTGTTGCCCGTGCCACGTGATAGTGAGATGAGGAATAGGGAGAGAGAGCAATTAAACACGTGGCTACAGGGATGGTGCAGGCGGGAGGGATTCAGATTTCTGGATAACTGGGGCTCTTTCTGGGGAAGGTGGGACCTCTATAGACAGGATGGTCTACATCTGAACCTGAGGGGCACCAATATCCTGGGGGGGAGATTTGTTAGTACTCTTTGGGGGGGTTTAAACTAATTCAGCAGGGGCATGGGAACCTGGATTGCAGTTTTGGGGTGCGAGAGATTGAGAGTAGAGAGGTCAGGAGCACAGTTTTGACTTCGCAGGAGGGCGGCAGTGTTCAGGTCTGTGGTTTGAAGTGTGTCTATTTCAATGCCAGGAGTATACGAAATAAGGTAGGGGAACTGGCAGCATGGGTAGGTACCTGGGACTTCGATGTTGTGGCCATTTTAGAGACATGGATAGAGCAGGGACAGGAATGGTTGTTGCAGGTTCCGGGGTTTAGGTGCTTTAGTAAGGTCAGAGAAGGGGGCAAAAGAGGGGGAGGTGTGGCGCTGCTAGTCAAGGACAGTATTACGGTGGTAGAAAGGATGCAAGATGGGGACTCTTCTTCCGAGGTAGTATGGGCTGAGGTTAGAAACAGGAAAGGAGAGGTCACCCTGTTGGGAGTTTTCTATAGGCCACCTAATAGTTCTAGAGATGTAGAGGAAAGGATGGCGAAGATGATTCTGGAAAAGAGCGAAAGTAACAGGGTAGTTGTTATGGGAGACTTTAACTTTCCTAATATTGACTGGAAAAGATATAGTTCGAGTACATTGGATGGGTCGTTCTTTGTACAATGTGTGCAGGAGGGTTTTCTGACACAATATGTTGACAGGCCAACAAGAGGTGATGCCACTTTGGATTTGGTTTTGGGTAATGAACCAGGCCAGGTGTTAGATCTGGAGGTAGGTGAACACTTTGGAGACAGTGACCACAATTCGGTGACCTTTACGTTAGTGATGGAAAGGGATAAGTATACCCCGCAGAGCAAGAGTTATAGCTGGGGGAAGGGCAATTATGATGCCATTAGACATGACTTAGGATGTGTTGGTTGGAGAAGTAGGCTGCAAGGGTTGGGCACACTGGATATGTGGAGCTTGTTCAAGGAACAGCTATTGCATGTTCTTGATAAGTACGTACCAGTCAGGCAGGGAGGAAGGGGTCGAGCGAGGGAACCGTGGTTTACCAAAGAAGTGGAATCTCTTGTTAAGAGGAAGAAGGAGGCCTATGTGAAGATGAGGCGTGAAGTTTCAGTTGGGGCGCTTGATAGTTACAAGGAAGCGAGGAAGGATCTAAAGAGAGAGCTGAGACGAGCAAGGAGGGGACATGAGAAGTCTTTGGCAGGTAGGATCAAGGAAAACCCAAAAGCTTTCTATAGGTATGTCAGGAATAAAAGAATGACTAGGGTAAGAGTAGGGCCAGTCAAGGACAGTGGTGGGAAGTTGTGTGTGGAGGCTGAGGAGATAAGCGAGATACTAAATGAATACTTTTCGTCAGTATTCACTCAAGAAAAAGATAATATTGTGGAGGAGAATGCTGAGACCCAGGCTATTAGAATAGATGGCATTGAGGTGCGTAGGGAAGAAGTATTGGCAATTCTGGACAAGGTGAAAATAGATAAGTCCCCGGGGCGGGATGGGATTTATCCTAGGATTCTCTGGGAAGCCAGGGAAGAGATTGCTGAGCCTTTGGCTTTGATTTTTAGGTCATCATTGGCTACAGGAATAGTGCCAGAGGACTGGAGGATAGCAAATGTGGTCCCTTTGTTCAAGAAGGGGAGTAGAGATAACCCCGGTAACTATAGGCCGGTGAGCCTAACGTCTGTGGTGGGTAAAGTCTTGGAGAGGATTATAAAAGATACGATTTATAATCATCTAGATAGGAATAATATGATTAGGGATAGTCAGCATGGTTTTGTGAAGGGTAGGTCGTGCCTCACAAACCTTATCGAGTTCTTTGAGAAGGTGACTGAACAGGTAGACGAGGGTAGAGCAGTTGATGTGGTGTATATGGATTTCAGTAAAGCGTTTGATAAGGTTCCCCACGGTCGGCTATTGCAGAAAATACGGAGGCTGGGGATTGAGGGTGATTTAGAGATGTGGATCAGAAATTGGCTAGTTGAAAGAAGACAGAGAGTGGTAGTTGATGGGAAATGTTCAGAATGGAGTTCAGTTACGAGTGGCGTACCACAAGGATCTGTTCTGGGGCCGTTGCTGTTTGTCATTTTTATAAATGACCTAGAGGAGGGCGCAGAAGGATGGGAGAGTAAATTTGCAGACGACACTAAAGTCGGTGGAGTTGTAGACAGTGCGGAAGGATGTTGCAGGTTACAGAGGGACATAGATAAGCTGCAGAGCTGGGCTGAGAGGTGGCAAATGGAGTTTAATGTGGAGAAGTGTGAGGTGATTCACTTTGGAAAGAATAACAGGAATGCGGAATATTTGGCTAATGGTAAAATTCTTGGTAGTGTGGATGAGCAGAGGGATCTCGGTGTCCATGTACATAGATCCCTGAAAGTTGCCACCCAGGTTGATAGGGTTGTGAAGAAGGCCTATGGTGTGTTGGCCTTTATTGGTAGAGGGATTGAGTTCCGGAGCCATGAGGTCATGATGCAGCTGTACCAAACTCTGGTACGGCCGCATTTGGAGTATTGCGTACAGTTCTGGTCGCCTCATTATAGGAAGGACGTGGAAGCTTTGGAACGGGTGCAGAGGAGATTTACCAGGATGTTGCCTGGTATGGAGGGAAAATCTTATGAGGAAAGGCTGATGGACTTGAGGTTGTTTTCGTTAGAGAGAAGAAGGTTAAGAGGTGACTTAATAGAGGCATACAAAATGATCAGAGGGTTAGATAGGGTGGACAGCGAGAGCCTTCTCCCGCGGATGGAGGTGGCTAGCACGAGGGGACATAGCCTTAAATTGAGGGGTAATAGATATAGGACAGAGGTCAGAGGTGGGTTTTTTACGCAAAGAGTGGTGAGGCCGTGGAATGCCCTACCTGCAACAGTAGTGAACTCGCCAACATTGAGGGCATTTAAAAATTTATTGGATAAGCATATGGATGATAAGGGCATAGTGTAGGTTAGATGGCCTTTAGTTTTTTTTTTCCATGTCGGTGCAACATCGAGGGCCGAAGGGCCTGTACTGCGCTGTATCGTTCTATGACACCCTCACCCATATCACCTCCTCCCGATATCGGATCCACCCCGATATCACCCTCTCCCCGATATCACCCCCTCCCCGATATCACCTCCGCCTCGATATCGCCCCTCCCCGATATCACCCAAAACCCGATATAACCCCCACCCCGATATCACCCCTCCCCGATATCAAACACAACCCGATATCACCCCACCTCATATCACCCCCTCCCCGATATCACCCCCACTCCAATGCCACCACCTCCCTGATATTACCGCCACACCACAATATCACCGCTCCCCGATATCACCTCCTCCCCGATATCACCCCTTCCCGATATCACACCCACCCCGATATCGCCCACACCCCGATATCAATCCCACCCCGATATCAACACCACCCCGTTTTTACCCCCTCCCTGATATCACTCCTCCTCAATATCGCACTCCCCTACCCCGATATCAGACCTTCTCCAAAATCAGACCCTCCCCGATATCACCACCATGATATCACCCACAACCCACGATATCACCGCTCCCCGATATCAGTCCCACCGCCAGATATCACCCCTCCATGACATCAATCCCTCCAAGATATCACCCGCTCCGGATATCCCCCCCACCCCGATATTACCCCTTCCCCGATATCACCCCTCTCCGTTTTCACACCCTCCCCGATATCACCCCCTCCCCGTTTTCACCCCCTCCCCGATATCCCCTCCTTGACATCACCCCCTCCCCGATATCACCCCTCCAATATATCAACTCCTCCCCGATATCACCCCCAACCCGATATCACCCCTCTTCGATCTCACCCCATACCACAATATCACTGCTCCCCGATATCACCTCCTTCCCGATATCGCCCCTTCCCGATATCACCCCCTCACCGAAATCACCCCACACCGATATCAATCCCACCCCGATATCAACCCCTCCCCGATATCACCCCGACCCCGTTTTGACCCTCTCTCCGATATCGCCCCTCCCCAATATCACACCCCGATATCACTTCCACCCGGATATCAGGCCCTCTCCGATATCAGACCCTCGCCGATATCAACACCCCGACATCACCCACACCCCACAATATCACCGCTCCCCGATATCAGCCCCACCGCCCGATATCAACACTCACCGATATCACCCCCTCCAAGATATCACCCCCTCTGGATATCACCCCCACCCCGATATCAGCCCTTCCCGATATCACCCCTCCATCTTTTCACCCTTCCCCGATATCAACACCTCCTCGATATCACCCCCTCCCTGGCATCACCCCTACCCAGATATCAATCCCTCCCCGATATCAATCCCTCTCTGATATCACCTCCACCCTCGATATAACCGCTCCTCGATATCACCCCCTCCCCGATATCACCCCCTCCCTGATATCACTCCCACACCGGATTTCACCCAAACACCGGATATCACCCCCACCCCGATATCACCCCTGCCCCGATATCTCCCCCACCCCGATATAACCCTCACCCCAATATCAGCCCCTCCACGATATCACCCCCTCCCTTTTTTCACCCCCTCCCCGATATCCCCTCCTCGACATCACCCTGTCCCCGATATAACCCCAACCCAGATATCAATCCCACCCCAATATAAAACCCTTTCTGATATCACCCCCACACCCCGATATAACCACTCCCCGATATCTCCCCTCCCCGATATCACCGCTCCCCAATATCACACCCCGAAATAACCTCCACCCCGATATCAGACCCACCAAAATATCACCCCCTCCCTGATATCACCCCCACCCCATATCACCCCCCCACGATCTCACCCCACCCCACAATATCATCGCTCCCCGATATAACCCCCTCCTCGATATCACGCCCTCCCCGATATCACACCCACCGCGATATCAACCCCACCCCGATACCAACCCCTCCACAATTTCACTTCTACCCTCCGATATCACCCTTCCCCGATATCACCCGATATCACCTCCAGCCCGATATCAGACCCTCTCCGATATCAGACCCTCCCCGATATCACCACCTGCCCGATATCACCCCCACCCACATTATCACCGCTCCCCGATATCCGTCCTACCCCCGATATCACCCCTCCACGATTACACCCCTAAGATATCTCCCTCCTTGATATAACACACTCCCCGAATTCACCCCCTCCGCGATATCACTCGCTCCACGTTTTCACCCCCACCACGATATCACCACCTCATCAATATCACCCCCTCCCGGATATCGCACCTGACCGATATCTCTCACCCCGATATCACCCCTTCCCCGATATCACCCACTCACCGATAACACCCGCACCCCGATATCAAACCCCAATATCACCCCCACCGATATCATACCCTCCTATATCAGATCCTCTCCGATATCACCCCCTCCCCGATATAACCCCCACCCCGATATCACACCTCCCTTATATCACCCCCTCCCCGTTTTCACACCCTCCCCGATATCACCCCTCCCCGATATCACCACCTCCCCGATATAACCCCTCCACGATATCAGACACATCCCGATTTCACCCCGTCTCCGAATAACCCTTTCCCAATATCACCCCACAACGATATCGCCCATCCCTTATATCACCCACACCCCGATATCACCACCACCATGACATCACCCCCTCCGCGATATCACCCCCAGCCCCCCCGATATCACCCCTCCTCGATATCACGTCCTCCCCGAAATCACCCCATCCCCGAATAATTCCCCACCCCGAAATCACCCGCTATCACTCCTCCCCGATATCGCCCTCACCCCGATATCGCCCCCTCTCCGATATCTCCCCCTCCCCGAAAACACCCTCACCCCAATATCACCCCCTCCCCAATATCACCCCCTCCGCGATATCACCCCCCCCGATATCGCCCCTCCCCGATATCACCCACACCCCGAGATAACCCCCACCCCGATATCACCCCCCCCATATAACCCCGACCCCGATATCACCCCACCCCGATATCAGCCCTTCCCGATATCACCCCCACCCCAATGTCACCACCTCCCCGATATTATCCCCACCCCACAATATTACTGCTCCCCGATATCACCTCCTCCCAGATATCGCCCCTTCCCGATATCACCCCCTCACCGGAATCACCCCCACCGCGATATCAATCCCACCCCGATATCAGCCCCTTCCCGATATCAACCCCTCACCAAAATCACCCCACCCCAATATCAATGCCTCCCCGATATCAACCCCTCCCCGATATCTCACACTCCCCGATATCACCCCCACTCCATTTTGACCCTCTCTCCGATATCATCCCTCCCCAATATCACACCCCGATATCACTCCCACCCGGATATCAGACCCTCTCCGATATCAGACCCTCCCCGATATCACCACCCCGATATCACCCACACCCCACGATGTCCGACCAGAGGGGAGGCCATATTGTATTTAGTACTTGATAATGAACCAGGGCAGGTAATAGATTTGTTAGTGGGGGTGCATTTTGGAGGTAGTGACCACAATTCTGTGACTTTCACTTTAGTTATGGAGAGGGATAGGTGCGTGCAACAGGACAAGGTTTATAATTGGGGGAAGGGTAAATACAATGCTGTCAGACAAGAATTGAAGTGCAGAAGTTGGGAACATACGCTGTCAGGGAAGGACACAAGTGAAATGTGGAACTTGTTCAAGGAACAGGTACTGCGTGTCTTTGATTTTTATGTCCCTGTCAGGCAGGGAAGATATGGTCGAGTGAGGGAACCATGGTTGACAAGAAAGGTTGAATATCTTGATAAGAGGAAGATGGAGGCTTATGCAAGGCTAAAGAAACAAGGTTCAGACAGGGCGCTGGAGGGATACAAGATAGCCAGTAGGGAACTGAAGAAAGGGATTAGGAGAGCTAAGAGAGGGCATGAAAAATCTTTGGCGGGTGGGATCAAGTAAAACCCTCAAGGCCTTTTACACATATGTGAGAAATATGAGAATGACTAGAGCGAGGGTAGGTCCGATCAAGGACAGTAGCGGGAGATTGTGTTTTGAGTCTGAAGAGATAGGAGAGGTCTTGAACAAGTGTTTTTCTTCAGTATTTACAAACGAGAAGTGTCATATTGTTGGAGAGGACAGTGTGAAACAGACTGATATACTCGAGGAGATACTTGTCAGGAAGGAAGATGTGTTGCGCGTTTTGAAAAACTTGAGGATAGACAAGTCCCCCGGGCCTGATGGGATATATCCAAGGATTCTATGGGAAGCAAGAAATGGAATTGCAGAGCCGTTGGCAATGATCTTTTCGTCCTCGCTGTCAACAGGTGTGGTACCAGAGGATTGGAGAGTGGCGAATGTCGTGCCCCTGTTCAAAAAAGGGAATAGGGATAACCCTGGGAATTACAGGCCAGTCAGTCAATCTTACTTCGGTGGTCGGCAAAGTAATGGAAAGGGTGCTGAGGGATAGGATTTCTGAGCATCTGGAAAGGCACTGCTTGATTAGGGATAGTCAGCACGGATTTGTGAGGGGTACGTCATTGCCTTCCAAGTCGTATTGACTTCTTTGAGGAGGTGACCAAGCATGTGGATGAAGGTAAAGCAGTGGATGTAGTGTACAAAGATTTTAGTAAGGCATTTGATAAGGTTCCCCATTGTAGGCTTGTGCAGAAAGTAAGGAGGCATGGGATATTGGGAAATTTGACCAGTTGGATAACAAACTGGCTAACCGATAGAAGACAGAGAGTGGTGGTAGATTGCAAATATTCAGCCTGGAGCCCTGTTATCAGTGGCGTACCGCAGGGATCAAGTCTGGGTCCTCTGCTGTTTGTGATTTTCATTAACGACTTGGATGAGGGAAGTTGAAGGGTGAGTCAGTAAATTTGCGGATGATACGAAGATTGGTGGAGTTGTGGATAGTGAGGAGGGCTGTTGTCGGCTTCAAAGAGACATAGATAGAATGCAGAGCTGGGCTGAGAAGAGGCAGATGGAGTTTAACCCTGACATGTATGAGGTTGTACATTTTGGAAGGACAAATGTGAATGCGGAATACAGAGTTAACGGTATGGTTATTAGCAATGTGGAGGAGCAGAGAGATCGTGGGGTCTATGTTCATAGATCTTTGAAAGTTGCCACTCAAGTGGATAGAGCTGTGAAGAAGGCCTATGGTGTGCTAGCGTTCATTAGCAGAGGGATTGAATTTAAGAGCCGTGAGGTGATGATGCAGATGTAAAAAACCTTGGCCAGGCCACATTTGGAGTACTGTGTGCAGTTCTGGTCGCCTCATTTTAGGAAGGATGTGGAAGCTTTGGAAAAGGTGCAAAGGAGATTTACCAGGATGTTTCCTGCACGTTTTCCCAGTATCTGTGCGGGTTACATTGTCCCCATGAAACACTCCCAGGGCAGCGACAGTACGATGATATACACAGAGTAAAGCTCCCTCTACTGTCCCCATCAAACACTCCCAGGACAGGTGCAGCACTGGGTTAGACACAGAGTAAAGCTCCCACTACACTGTCCCCATCAAACACTCCCAGGACAGGTACAGCACGGGGTTAGATACAGATTAAAGCTCCCTCTACACTGCCCCCATCAAACAGTCCCAGGACAGGTACAGCATGGGGTTAGATACAGGGTAAAGCTCCCTCTACACTATCCCCATCAAACACTCCCAGGACAGGTACAGCACGGGGTTAGATACAGAGTAAAGCTCTCTCTACATAGTCCTCATCAAACACTCCCAGAACAGGTTCTCCGGTTTCTTCCCACAGTCCAGATATGTGCAGGTTAGGTGGATTGGCAATGCTAAATTACCCGTAGTGTCCAAAAAAGGTTGTGTGGGCTTACTGGGTTCAGGGAGAGTGGCTTGGGTAGGCTGCTTTGTCCAAGGGCTGGCGCAGATTCGATGGGCCGAATGGCCTCCTGCACTGTAAATTCTATGAAATTTATGAGATACAGTGTAATACTCCTTGTACACAGTCCCCATCAAACACTCTGTCCTGTTCAAGGCATTTTTGATTGCAGATAGTCATGTTCATTTTTTGGAAAAGCAGGACTCAAATTGCACCAAATCCCAGGGTGGACTCTTATTTATTTCAATCATAAGTTTAAGGTCCGGCTACATGTTCTGCTTGCCTCTGTCTGTGTATTCAATGTTCACTGTAGCTTTTTTCGTGTCTGAATTATTTGAATAGTAGGCCTTTGTTAATCAATGCTTTCTCACAGCACATGGAAGTTGTGAATCTTCAAGGCTCTCAGTCTAATATAGTTAACAAAGAACGACATCCTTTGATCATCAATCCATTTCCCAACCCTAAGTCCATCTCACACATTTCCATAATGCAGGAATATCACCATCAAAATGTCTAATCAGTTTCCCACACACTTGTTATCACTTGCCTGTATTTTTAAAAAAAAATTTAGATTATCCAATTATTTTTTCCAATTAAGGGGCAATTTAGCGATGCCAATCCACCTACTCTGCACATTTTTGGGTTGTGAGGGCGAAACCCACGCAGACACGGGGAGAACGTGCAAACTCCACACGGACAGTGACCTAGAGCCGGGATCGAACCTGGGACCTCAGCGCCGTGAGGCGGTTGTGTTAACCACTAGGCCACCGTGCTGCCCTCTCACTTGCCTGTATGAAGTAAATTCCACTGACAGATTCCAAAAGCTGCACAGTAAAATGACAGGTTATTTGAAACTTTGAAACATAGCTATTTTAACTTGTGCATCAGTTTTTCTTCTGCAGGAATATTGTCCCTATAGGCTGACAGTTTCTCAGCAAGATTGAAACAATGTGAGGTACGTGTCGCTCTTCACATGACAACATTTGTTCCACTTCCAAAATCTACGATACATTGCTGTCTGTATTGTGTGAATCCAGCTGGGAAATATCTGGACAGAGAAAGAGGGGACGGAGGAATAGAGCGGTCGGAGAAAGAGGGGACGGAGAGAGAGAGGTCGGAAAGAGGGGGCGGAGAAAGAGGGGACGGAGAAAGAGGGGACGGGGAGAGGGGACGGACAAAGAGGGGACGGAGAGAGAGTGGACGGACAAAGATGGGATGGGGAAAGGGGGGACGGGCACAGAGAGGACGGAGAAAGAGTGGACAGAGTAAGAGGGGACGGTGAAAGAGGGGACGGGGAAAGAGGGGTCGGAGAAAGAGCTTACGGAGAAAGAGGAAACGGAGAAAGAGAGGACAGAGAAAGAGAGTACATGGAAAGAGAGGACATGGAAAGAGGGGACGGGGGTGAGGAACACAGAGGGTCAGGGACACAGAGGGTGATGGACGCAGAGGGTGAGGGACACAGTGTGAGGGTCACAGAGAGAGGGGGACGTAGAGAGAGGGACACAGTGAGGGACACAGATGGTGACGGACGCAGAGGGAGAGTGACGCAGTGTGAGTGTTACAGAGAGAGGGGGACGCAGAGAGTGAGGGACGGAGAGAGAGGGGCGGAGAGACAGAGAGATGCAGAGGGAGGGATACAGTGAGGGCCACAGTGAGTGAGGAACGCAGAGGGTGAGGGACGGACTCCCAGATTCCCAGAGACAGAGCGAGAGAGATGCAAAGACAGAAGATGGGGAGACTAACAGAATACATTGATTCATGATTCAGAATCTCCATCAAACACTGTTAGCTAAAGTACATCATGGGGTTAGATACAGATTACACCTCCCTCGATGCTGTCCCCATCAAACATTCCCAGGGCAGCTATAGTACGATGATATATACAGCTCCCTCTACACAGTCCACATCCAACACTCCCAGGGCAGGAACAGTACAATGATATATACAGAGTAAAGCTCCCTCTACACTGTCCCCATAAAATACTCCCAGGACAGGTACAGCACAATGATATGTACAGAGCAAAGCTCCATCCACACTGTCCCCATCAAACATTCCCAGGGCAGCAATAAAACGATGATATATACAGAGTAAAGCTCCGTCTACACAGTCCACATCAAACACTCCCAGGGCAGGTACAGTACAATGATATATACAGAGTAAAGCTCCCTCCACAATGTCCCCATCAAACATTCCCAGGGCAGCAATAAAACGATATATATACAGAGTAAAGCTCCCTCTACACAGTCCACATCAAACACTCCCAGGGCAGGTACAGTACAATGATCTGGACCAGTACAGCACAGAACAGGCCCTTCGGCCCTCGATGTTGTGCCGAGCAATGATCATCCCACTCAAGCTAACGTATCCACCCAATACCAGTAATCGCCCCCATTAACCTTATTTTTTAGGACACTAAGGGCAATTTAGCATGGCCAATCCACCTAACCCGCACATCTTTGGACTGTGGGAGGAAACCAGAGCACCCGGAGGAAACCCACGCACACACGGGGAGGACGTGCAGACTCCACACAGACAGTGACCCAGCCGGGAACCGAACCTGGGACCCTGGAGCTGTGAAGCATTTATGCCTACCACCATGCTACCATGCTGCCTAAATACAATGTCCCCATCAAATACTCCCAGGACAGGTGCAGCACGGGGTTAGTTACAGAGTAAAGTTCCCTCTACACTATCCCCATTAAACACTCCCAGGCCTGGTACAGCACGGGATTAGGTACAGAGTAAAGCTCCCTCTGCACTGTCCCCATCAAACATTCCCAGGACAGATACAGCACGAGGTTCGATACAGAATAAATCTGCCTCCACACTGTCCCCATCAAACACACCCAGGACAGGTACAGCACGGGTTTAGATACAGAGTAAAGCTCCCTCTTCACTGTCCCCATCAAAGACTGCCAGGACAAGTGCTGCACGGGGTTAGATACAGAGTAAAGCTGCCTCTACACTGTCCCTATCAAATATTCCCAGGACATGTACAGCACGGGGTTACAAACCTAATAAATATTCCTCTACAATTTCCACAACAGAAGCTGCCAGGATATTTACAGCAAATAGTGGGACTGAGGCAATGTTTCCAAAGGGAGGGTTTTATTTTTAAAGAAGATAGGACGTTATCAACATAACAAAACTTACCCCAAATAATGATTACGCCAATATCCAAGTAAAAAACGATGCATCCATTCACCATCCTACTTTTCCGAATAATCTTAAACAGATAAACAGAGAAATAATTAGCAATAACAGACCATAAGGAATAAGAGCAAGACTGGACCATTCAGTCATTCGAGCTCAATCCATCAGTCAATATGATCATGGAGATTCTTCCATTTCAACACCGTTTTCTTGCCCTATCCCCGTGCCTCTTGTTGATCCGTCAATCTCAATCTAGAACCGGCACAATGACAGAGTATCCTCAACCCTCTGCGATATAGAATTCCCGGGATTCGCCACCATCTGAGTGATGTAATTCCTCCTGATCTCAGTCCGGCATATCTTTGGTTAATACATAGAATAAATAATATCTGGAAATGAATTACGTACTGCAATCTCATCGAGGGGTTTAGGATAGTTTATGTATTGAATAACAGATATCGGGTGTGAGTAACAACTGGAATCTAATAGAGGGTTTCGGGGTGGTGCATATATAGAATAATAGATACCCGGGAGTGATTACAGACTGGAATCTAATCGAGTAGTTAGTGGTGGTTTAAACAGAGAATAACAGATACCCGGGAATGCGTGACAGACTGGAATCAAATCGAGGGGTTCGGGATGGATTATATATATAGAATAACAGGTACCCGGGAGTGAGTTACAGACTGGAATCTAATCGAGGGATTCAGGATGATTTATAGATAGAATAACAGATACTGGGGAGTGAGTAACAGACTGGAATCAAATCGAGGGGATCGGGATGGTTTATATATAGACTAACAGACACCGGGAGAGAGTTACAGACTGGAATCTAATCGAGGGGTTCAGGATATTTCATATACAGAATAACAGATACCTGGGAGTGAGTTACAAACCTGAATCAAATCGAGTGAGTAACAGACTGGAATCAAATCGAGGGGATCGGGATGGTTTATATATAGACTAACAGGTACCGGGAGTGAGTTACAGACTGGAATCAAATCGAGGGGTTCAGGATATTTCATATACAGAATAACAGATACCTGGGAGTGAGTTACAGACCTGAATCTAATTGAGGGGTTCAGGATTTCTGTTATTCTGTATTTAAATATCCTGAACCCCTCGATTAGATTCCAGTCTGTAACTCACTCTCGGATATCTGTTATTATAGATATAAACCATCCTGAACACCTCGATTAGATTCCAGTCTCACACGCCCTCCTGGGTGTCTGTTATTCCAAATATAATGCTCCCCGAACCCCACGATTAGATTGCAGTGTGTAAACTGACTACCGGCTATCTGTTATTCTATTTATAGAATAACAGATACCTGGGAGTGAGTTTCAGAGTGGAATCTAATCGAGGGGTTCGGGGTGGTATATATATAGAATAACAGATACCCGGGAGTGGGTTACAGACTGGAATCTAATCGAGGGGTTCAGGGAGGATTATGTTCAGAATAACAGATACCCGGGAGAGGGTTGCAGACTGTAATCTAATCGAGTGGTTCAGGGGGTTTATATACAGAATAACATATACCTGGGAGTGAGTTATAGACTGGAATATAAACGAGGGTTCGGGATGGTTTATATATAGAATAACATATACCCGGGAGTGAGTTACAGACTGGAATCTTATCGAGGGATTCGGGTGGTTTATATATAGAATAGCATATACCCAGGAGTGAGTTACAGACTGGAATCTAATCGAGGGGTTCAGGGTGGTTTATATGTATACTAACACATACCGGATGTGAGTTACAGACTGGAATCTAATTGAGGGGTTCGGGGGGGTTTATATAAAGAATAACAGATACCCGGGAGTGAGTTACAGACTGGAATCTAATCGAGGGGTTCGGGATGGTTTATATATAGAATGACGTATACCCGGGAGTGAGTTACAGACTGGAATCTAATCGAGGGTTTCAGGGTGGTTTATATATATACTAACATATACCGCAAGTGAGTTACAGACTGGAATCTAATCGAGGGGTTCGGGGTGGTTTATATAAAGAATAACAGATACTCGGGAGTGTGTTACAGACTGGAATCTAATCGAGGGGTTCGGGCTGGTTTATATATAGAATAACATATACCCCGGAGTGAGTTACAATCTGGAATCTAAACGAGGGATTCGGGATGGTTTATATGTAGAATATCAGATACTCGGGAGCGATTACAGACTGGAATCCAACTGAGGGATTCGGGATGGTTTATATATGTAATAACATATACCAGGAGTGAGTTATAGACTGGAGTCTAATCGAGGGGTTCGGGGTTGATTATATATAGAATAACAGATACCCGGGAATGAGTTACAGACTGGAATCTAATTGAGGGGTTCGGAATGGTTTATATATAGAATAACATATACCTGGGAGTGAGTTTCAGAGTGGAATCTATCGAGGGGTACTGGACGGTTTATATATAGAATAACGGATACCCGGGAGTGAGTTACAGACTGGAATCTAATCGATGGGTTCGGAATGGTGTATATATAGAACAACATATACCCGGGAGTTAGTTACAGACTGAAATCTAATGGAGGGATTCGGGGTGGTTTATATATAGAATAGCATATACCCGGGAGTGAGTTACAGACTGGAATCTAATCGAGGGTTTCAGGGTGGTTTATATATATACTAACATATACCGGGAGTGAGTGACAGACTGGAATCTAATCGTGGGGTTTGGGGTGGTTTATATAAAGAATAACAGATACCCGGGAGTGTGTTACAGACTGGAATCTAATCGAGGGGTTCGGGTGGTTTATATATAGTATATCAGATACCCGCGAGTGAGTTACAGACTGGAATCTAATCGAGGGGTTCGGGGTTGTTTATATATAGAATAACAGATACCCGGGAGTTAGTTCCAGACTGGAGCCTAATCGAGGAGTTCGGGGTTGTTTATATATAGAATTACGGATACCCGGGAATGAGTTACAGAATGGAATCCAATCGAGGAGCTCGGCCGGTTTATATATAGAATAATTGATACACTGGAGAGGGTTACAGACAGGAATCTAATTGAGGGGTTCGGAATGGTTTATAGTTAGAATAACAGATACCTGGGAGTGAGTTTCAGAGTGGAATCTAATCGAGGGGTACTGGACGGTTTATATATAGAATAACCGATACCCGGGAGTTAGGTAGAGACTGGAATTTAATCTAGGGGTTCAGGGTGGTTTATATATATACTAACATATACCGGAAGTGAGTGACAGACTGGAATCTAATCGAGGGGTTTGGGGTGGTTTATATAAAGAATAACAGATACCCGGGAGTGTGTTACAGACTGGAATCTAATCGAGGGATTCAGGATGGTTTATATATAGAATAACATATACCCGGGATTGAGTTACAGACTGGAATCTAATCGAGGGATTCGGGATGGTTTATATATAGAATATCAAATACCCCGGAGTGGGTTACAGACTGGAATCTAATCGAGGGGTTCAGGGTAGTTTATATATAGACTAACATATACCAGGAGTAAGTTACAGACTGGAATCTAATCGAGCGTTTGGGGTGGTTTATATATAGAATTACAGATACCCGATAATGAGTTACAGACTGGATTCTAATCGAGGGGTTCGGGATGGCTTATATATAGAATAACATATACCCGGGAGTGATTTACAGACTGGAATCTAATCAAGTGATTCTGGATGGTTTATATATAGAATAACATATACCCGGGAGTGTGTTACAGACTGGAATCTAATCGAGGGATTCGGGGTGGTTTATATATATAGGATAACATATACCCGGGAGTGAGTTACAGACTGGAATCTAATCGAGGGGTTCAGGGTGGTTTATATATAGACTAACATATACCAGGAGTAAGTTACAGACTGGAATCTAATCGAGGGGTTCGGGGTGGTTTATATATAGAATAACAGATACCTGGGAGTGAGTTTCAGAGTGGAATCTAATCGAGGGGTACTGGACGGTTTATATATAGAATAACCGATACCCGGGAGGTACAGACTGGAATCAAATCCAGGGGTTCAGGGTGGTTTATATATATACTAACATATACCGGAAGTGAGTGACAGACTGGAATCTAATCGAGGGGTTTGGGGGTGGTTTATATAAATTATAACAGATACCCGGGAGTGTGATACAGACTGGAATCTAATCGAGGGGTTCAGGATGGTTTATATATAGAATAACATATACCCGGGGTTGAGTTACAGACTGGAATCTTATCGAGGGATTCGGGATAGTTTATGTATATAATAACATATACCCGAGAGTGAGTTACAGACTGGAATCTAATCGAGGGGTTCGGGGTTGTTTATATATAGAATAACAGATACCCGGGAGTTAGTTACAGAGTGAAATCCAATCGAGGGGCTTGGCTGGTTTATGTATAGAATAATGGAGACACTGGTGTGCGTCAGTGGAAAATAATCGAGGGGTTCGGGATGGTTTATATATAGAATAACAGATACCCTGGTGAGGGTTACAGACTGGAATCTAATTGAGGGATTCGGAATGGTTTAAATATAGAATAACAGATACCTGGGAGTGAGTTTCAGAGTGGAATCTAATCGAGGGGTACTGGAAGGTTTATATATAAATAACCGATACCCGGGAGTGAGTTACAGACTGGAATCTAATCGAGGGGTTCTGGATGGTTTATATAGAATAACAGATTCCCCAGAGTGAGTTACAGACTGGAATCTAATCGAGGGGTTCGGGATGAGTTATATATAGAATAACATATACCCGGGAGTGTGTTACAGACTGGAATCTAATCGAGGGGTTTGGAGTGGTTTATATATAGAATTACAGATACCCGGGAGTGTGTTACAGACTGGAATCTAATCGAGGGATTCGGGGTGGATTATATATAGAATAACATATACCCGGGAGTGAGTTACAGACTGGAATCTAATCGAGGGGTTCAGGGTGGTTTATATATAGACTAACATATACCAGGAGTAGTTACAGACTGGAATCTAATCGAGGGGTTCGGGGTGGTTTATATATAGAATAACAGATACCTGGGAGTGAGTTTCAGAGTGGAATCTAATCGAGGGGTACTGGACGGTTTATATATAGAATAACCGATACCCGGGAGGTACAGACTGGAATCAAATCCAGGGGTTCAGGGTGGTTTATATATATACTAACATATACCGGAAGTGAGTGACAGACTGGAATCTAATCGAGGGGTTTGGGGGTGGTTTAATATATAGAATAACAGATACCTGGGAGTGGGTTTCAGAGTGGAATCTAATCGAGGCGTGCTGGACGGTTTATATATCAAATAACCGATACCCGGGAGTGAGTTACAGACTGGAATCTAATCGGGGTGTTCTGGATGGTTTATATATAGAATAACAGATTCCCGGGAGTAAGTTACAGACTGGAATCTAATCGACGGGTTCGGGATCGTTTATATATAGAATAACATATACCCGGGAGTGTGTTACAGACTGGAATCTAATCGAGGGATTCGGGGTGGTTTATGTATAGAATAACATATACCCTGGAGTGAGTTACAGACTGGAATCTAATCGAGGGGTTCAGGGTGGTTTATATATAGACTAACATATACCAGGAGTAAGTTACAGACTGGAATATAATCGAGGGGTTCGGGGTGGTTTATATATAGAATTACAGATACCCGGGAGTGATCACAGACTGGAATCCAATCGAGGGTTTCGGGTTGGTTTATATATAGAATAACATATACCCGCGAGTGAGTTACAGACTGGAATCTAATCGAGGGGTTCGGGATGGTTTATATATAGAATAACAGATACCCAGGAGTGAGTTACAGACTGGAATATAATCGAGGGATTCGGGGATGGATTTATATATAGAATAACATATTCCGGGAGTGAGTTACAGACTGGAATCTAATCGAGGGAGTTCGGAGTGGTTTATATATAGAATAACTGATACACTGGAGAGGGTTACAGACTGGAATTCTAATCGAGGGGTTCGGGAATGGTTTATATAGAGAATAACATACCCGGGAGTGAGTTACAGACTGGAATCTAATCGAGGGATTTGGGGTTGTTTATATATAGAATATCAGATACCCGGGAGTTAGTTACAGACTGGAGTCTAATCGAGGGGTTCGGGGTTGTTTATATATAGAATTACCGATACCCGGGAGTGAGTTACAGACTGGATTCCAATCGAAGGGCTTGGCTGGTTTATCTATAGAATAATGGAGACACTGGTGTGCGTCAGAGTGGAATATAATCGAGGGGTTCGGGATGGTTTATATATAGAATAACAGATACCCTGGTGAGGGTTACAGACTGGAATCTAATTGAGGGATTCGGAATGGTTTAAATATAGAATAACAGATACCTGGGAGTGAGTTTCAGAGTGGAATCTAATCGAGGCGTACTGGACGGTTTATATATCAAATAACCGATACCTGGGAGTGAGTTACAGACTGGAATCTAATCGGGGTGTTCTGGATGGTTTATATATAGAATAACAGATTCCCGGGAGTGAGTTACAGACTGGAATCTAATCGACGGGTTCGGGATGGTTTATATATAGAATAACATATACCCGGGAGTGTGTTACAGACTGGAATCTAATCGAGGGATTCGGGGTGGTTTATGTATAGAATAACATATACCCTGAAGTGAGTTACAGACTGGAATCTAATCGAGGGGTTCAGGGTGGTTTATATATAGACTAACATATACCAGGAGTAAGTTACAGACTGGAATATAATCGAGGGGTTCGGGGTGGTTTATATATAGAATTACAGATACCCGGGAGTGATCACAGACTGGAATCCAATCGAGGGTTTCGGGTTGGTTTATATATAGAATAACATATACCCGCGAGTGAGTTACAGACTGGAATCAAATCGAGGGGTTCGGGGTTGTTTATATATAGAATAACAGATACCCGGGATTGAGTTACAGACTGGAATATAATCGAGGGATTCGGGGTGGTTTATATATAGAATAACATATTTCCGGGAGTGAGTTACAGACTGGAATCCAATCGAGGAGCTCGGCTGGTTTATATATAGAATAACTGATACACTGGAGAGGGTTACAGACTGGAATCTAATTGAGGGGTTCGGAATGGTTTATATAGAGAATAACAGATACCTGGGAGTGAGTTTCAGAGTGGAATCTAATCGAGGGGTACCGGACGGTTTATATATATAATATCCGATACCCGGGAGTGAGTTACAGACTGGAATCTAATCGAGCGGTTCTGGATGGTTTATATATAGAATAACAGGTTCCCGGGAGTGAGTTACAGACTGGAGTCTAATCGAGGGGTTCGGGATGATTTATATATAAATTAACATATACCCGGGAGTGAGTTACAGACTGGAATCTAATCGAGGGATTCGGGGTGGTTCATAGAAAGAATAACATATACCTGGGAGTGAGTTACATAATTTAATCTAATCGAGGGGTTCAGGGTGGTTTATATATATAGACTAACATACACCAGGTGTAAGTTACAGACTGGAATCTCATCGAGGGGTTCGGGGTGGTTTATATACAGAATAACAGATACCCGGGAGTGAGTTACAGACTGGAATCTAATCGAGCAGTTCGGGTAGGTTTATATATAGAATAACATATACCCGGGAGTGAGTTACAGACTGGAATCTAATCGAGGGATTCGGGGTGGTTTATATATAGAATATCAGATACCCGGGAGCGTTCACAGACTGGAATCCAATCGAGGGATTCGGGATGGTTTATATATAGAATATCATATACCGCGAGTGAGTTACAGACTGGTTTCTAGTCGAGGGATTCGGGGTTGTTTATATATATAATTTCAGATACCCGGGAGTTCGTTACAGACTGGAGTCTAATCGAGGGGTTCGGGGTTGTTTATATATAGAATTACCGATACCCGGGAGTTAGTTACAGACTGGAATCCAATCGATGAGCTCGGCTGGTTTATATATAGAATAATTGATACACTGGAGTGCGTCAGAGTGGAATCTAATCGAGGGGTTCGGGATGTTTTATACATAGAATAACACATACCTGGGAGTTAGTTTCAGAGTGAAATCTAATCGAGGGGTACTGGACGGTTTATATATAGAATAACCGGTCCCCGGAAGTGAGTTACAGACTGGAATCTAATCATAAGACCATAAGACATAGGAGTGGAAGTAAGGCCATTCGGCCCATCGAGTCCATTCCGCCATTCAGTCATGGCTGATCGGCATTTCAACTCCACCTACCAGCATTCTCCCCGTAGCCCTTAAATCCTCGCAACATCAAGAATTTGTCTATCTCTGCCTTGAAGCCATTTAGCGTCCCGGCCTCCACTGCAATCCGTGGCAATGAATTCCACAGGCCCACCACTCTCTGGCTGAAGAAATGTCTCCGCATTTCTGTTCTGTATTTACCCCCTCTAATTCTAAGGCTGTCCCCACGGGTCCTCGTCTCCTCGCCTAACGGAAACAGTTTCTTTGCGTCCACCCTTTCTAAGCCATGTATTATCTTGTAAGTTTCTATTAGATCTCCCCTTAACCTTCTAAACTCCAATGAATACAATCACAGGATCCTCAGCCGTTCCTCATATGTTAGACCCGCCATTCCAGGGATCATCCGTGTGAATCTCCGCTGGACACGCTCCAGTGCCAGTATGTCCTTCCTGAGATGTGGGGCCCAAAACTGGACACAGTATTCAAAATGGGGCCTAACCAGAGCCTTATAAAGGCTCAGTAGTACAACGCTGCTTTTATATTCCAACCCTCTTGAGATAAATGACAACATTGCATTCGCTTTCTTAATCACAGATTCAACCTGCATGTTTACCTTTAGGGAATCCTCGACTAGCACTCCCAGATCCCTTTGTACTTTGGCTTTATGAATTTTCTCACCGTTTAGAAAGTCGTCTATGCTTGGATTCTTTTTTCCAAAGTGCAAGACATCACATGTTCTCACGTTGAATTGCATCAGCCATTTCCTGCACCACTCTCCCAAACTGTCTAGATCCTTCTGCAGCCTCCCCACTTCCTCATCACTCCCTGCCTGACCATCTAACTTCGTATCATCGGCAAACTTCGCTAGAATGCCCCCAGTCCCTTCATCCAGATCATTAATATATATAGTGAACAGCTGCGGCCCCAACACCGAACCCTGTGGGACACCGCTGGTCACCTGCTGCCATTCCGAAAAAGAACCTTTTATCCCAACTCTCTGCCTTCTGTCAGACAGCCAATCCTCAACCCATGCCAGTAGCTCACCTCGAACACCATGGGCCCTCACCTTACTCAGCAGCCTCCTGTGTGGCACCTTATCAAAGGCCTTTTGGAAATCCAGATAGACCACATCCACTGGGTTTCCCTGGTCTAACCTACTTGTCACCTCCTCAAAGAATTCTAACAGGTTCGTCAGGCACGACCTCCCCTTACTAAATCCATGTTGACTTGTTCTAATCCGATCCTGCTCTTCCAAGAATTTAGAAATCTCATCCTTAACGATCGATTCTAGAATTTTACCAACGACCGAGGTTAGGCTAATTGGCATATAATTTTCCATCTTTTGTCTTGATCCTTTCTTGAACAAGGGGGTTACAACAGCGATCTTCCAATCGTCCGGGACTTTCTCTGACTCCAGTGATTTATGAAAGATCTCAACCAACGCTTCCGCTATTTCTTCAGCCACCTCCCTCAGAACTCTAGGATGTAGCCCATCGAGGCCAGGAGATTTGTCAATTTTAAGTCCTTTTAGCTTTTTTAGCACCATCTCTTTTGTAATGGCAACCATACTCAACTCAGCCCCCTGACCCTCTATAATTTTTGGGATATTACTCATGTCTTCCACTGTGAAGACAGACGCAAAGTATTTATTAAGTTCTCCAGCCATTTCCTCGTCTCCCATCACTAGCCTTCCGGAATCAGTTTGAATTGGCCCAATGTCTGCTTTGGCCTGTCGTTTGTTTCTAACGTATTGAAATAAACTTTTACTATCATTTCTTATATTACTGGCTAGCCTGCCTTCATATTTGATCCTCTCCTTCCTTATTTGTCTCTTTGTTAACCTTTGTTTGTTTTTGTAGCCTTCCCAATCTTCTGATTTCCCAGTGATTTTGGCCACTTTATAGGATCTCTCTTTTTCTTTGATAGATTTCCTGACCTCCTTTGTCAGCCATGGCTGTCTAATCCCTCCCCGGATAATCTTTCTTTTCTTGGGGATGAACCTCTGTACAGTGTCCTCAATTATGCATTCAAACTCCTGCCATTTTTGCTCTGCTGTCTTCCCCACTAGGGTCTGCTTCCAATCGATTTTCGCCAGTTCCTCTCTCATGCCCTCGTAATTACCTTTATTTAACTGTAACACCATTACATCCGATTTTGCCTTCTCTCTTTCAAACTGCAGACTGAACTCAACCATATTATGATCGCTGCTTCCTAAGTGTTCTCTTACTTTAAGATCTTTTATAAAGTCTGGTTCATTACATAGCACTAGGTCCAGAATAGCCTGCTCCCTTGTGGGCTCCATGACAAGCTGTTCCAAAAAGCCATCTTGTAAGCATTCCATGAATTCCTTTTCTTTGGATCCACTGGCTACGTTATTTACCCAAACCACCTGCATATTGAAGTCCCCCATGATCACCGTGACCTTGCCTTTCTGACATGCCTTTTCTATTTCCCGGTACATGTTGCGCCTCTGGTCCTGACCACTGTAAGGAGGTCTGTACATAAAACCCATTATGGTTTTTTTGCCTTTGTGGTTCCTCAATTCTACCCACACAGACTCCACATCATCCGACCCTATGTCGTTTAGTGCCATAGATTTAATTTTGTTCTTAAATAACAAGGCAACCCCACCCCCTCGGCCCACCTCCCTGTCTTTTCGATAGGTTGTATATCCTTGGATGTTTAACTGCCAGTCTTGAACCCCTGCAGCCATGTCTCTGTGATGCCTACCACATCATAATCATTCACGATGATCTGTTCCATTAGTTCGTCCACTTTGTTACAAATGCTACGAGCATTCAGGTAAAGTGCCTTAATGCTAACTTTCTTATCATTACAGATATCGAGGGAGTGCGTCAGAGTGGAATCTAATCGAGGGGTTCGGGATGGTTTATATATAGAATATATAGAATAACAGATACCCGGGAGTGAGTTACAGACTGGAATCCAATTTAGGGGTTCGGGGTGGTGTATATATAGAATAGCAGATACCCGGGAGTGAGTTACAGGCTGGAATCTAATCGAGGGGTTCGGGGTGGTGTAAATATAGAATAACAGATACCTGGGAGTGAGTTACAGACGTGATACTAATCGAGGGGTTCAGGGTGATGCACATATAGAATAACAGATACACCTTAGTGCGTCACAGAGTGGAATCTCATTGTGAGGTTAGATAAAACTCACTCCATGGCAGCACGGTGGCGCAGTGGTTAGCACTGCAGTCTCACGGCGCTGAGGTCTAAGGTTCGAATCACGGCTCTGGGTCACTATCCATGTGGAGTTTGCACATTCTCCCCGTGTATGTGTGGGTTTCGCCTCCACAACCCAACGATGTGCAAGATAGGTGGATTGAATACACTCAATTGCCGTGTGAAATCGCTCATTAGTACACACTCACTCATACACACTCACTTACACAGTGAAACTCACTTATTCAGCCGCACTCACTCATTATTACACACTCTCACTCACATTGTCAATTACTCTCACACACTCAAACCACTCACTCTGATTTACACACACTGACACTCCCTCACACTTAAACACTCACTTGCACACTCACTCACACTCCAGCATTCACTCACACACACGCTCACTCCCTCTCTCAACTGAGAGAGTTGGGGCCAGGGAGAGGGAGAGAAGGGGCCAAGGAGACGGAGAGAGGGGGCCAGGGATAGTGGGGGGGGGGGGGGCAATGGAGAGAGAGGGAAGATACAGAGAGTGATACAGAGAGAGATACAGAGAGAGATACAGGGAAAGAGATAGAGAGAGATACAGAGAGAGACACAGAGCGAGATACAGGGAAAGAGATAGAGATAGAGAGAGAGATACAGAGAGGGATACAGGGAAAGAGATAGAGAGAGATACTGACAGAGAGATACAGAGAGAAATACAGAGAGAGATACAGAGAGATATACAGAGAGATACAGAGAGAGATAAACAGAGAGGGATACCGCGAGATACAGAGAGAGATAAACATAGAAGGATACAGAGAGAGATACACAGAGAGAGAAAAACAGAGAGGGATACAGTGAAGGATACAGAGAGAGATATAGAGAGGTGTACAGAGAGTGATATACAGAGGGAGTTATAGGAAGAGAGGTACAGAGAGAGGTGCACAGAGAGAGATACCGAGAGAGAATGATACGCAGAGATATACTGAGAGAGAGAGAGAGCGAGTGAGAGAGAGATAGAGATACAGTCTTAGAGATGCACACAAAGAGGTAGAGAGAGAGATACAGAGAGAGGGAGAGGTACTGAGAGAGGTACAAGGAGAGATTGAGAGGGACAAGAAAGTGACAGTTGGAGATACAGATGGGGATAATCGGAGAGGTATAGAGATAGGTTCTCTGAGAGATTCTGAGATATACGGCGAGACATAAAGAGGGAGGTACGGCGAGAGAGATACAGAGAGAGAGAGATACAGAGAGAGATATACGCAGAGAGACCAAACAGAGATACAGAGAAAGAGATACAGAGATAGAGATACCGAGAGAGATAGACAGAGAGATACATAGAGAGATACAGAAAGAGATACAGAGAGAGAGAGATGCAGAGATACAGAGAGAGAGATACAGAGAGAGGGATACAGAGAGAGAGATACAGAGAGAGAGATACAGAGAGATGTACAGATCGAGAGATACAGTGAGAGATACATAGAGAGATATACAGAGAGGGAGAGGTACGGAAGGAGGGAGAGATATATAGGGAGAGAGGTGCTGAGAGAGAGTTACGATAGAGAACAGACAGAGGGAGGTACAGAAGGAGGGAGAGGAATACAGAAAGAGATACAGATTGAAAGCTAGATACAGAGAGATTGGATTGGTCAGGATTGTGTTTGCTTTTTGTTTATTGTCACGTGTACCGAGGGAGAGTGAAAAGTATTTTTCTCATCCAACAAGTCATCGTGTACATGGAAAGAATAGAAAACGATTCAGAGAGAGAGAGAATGGTACGGAGAGATACAGAGAGAGAGATGCAGAGAGAGAGTTAGATACAGTCACAGAGATGTACGCAGAGAGGTAGAGAGAGATGCAGAGAGAATGTTTCGGAGTGAGATACAGAGAAAGAGGTACAGGGAGAGAATGAGATAGAGAAAGAAATGGAGAGAGATAAGACAAAGAAAGTGGGGGATGCAAAGATAGATAATCAGAGAGGTACGGAGGGAGATTCTGAGAGAGATACGTAGAGATATGTAAACAGAGAGATAAGTGAGACATAAATACAGAGGGAGACAGAGAGATTTAAGGAGAGCGACACAGAGAGAGATAAAGAGACAGACACAGAGTCAGATACACAGATACAGAGAGATACAGAATGACATACAGAGAGAGAGACAGAGAGCGATACAGAGAGAGACACAGAGACAGACACAGAGTCAGATACACAGATACATAGAGAGATACAGAATGAGATACAGAGAGAGATACAGGGAGAGATACAGAGAGAGATGCATAGACAGAAATATGCTTAGAGAGATACAGAGAGATAGATACAGAGAGGGATACAGAAAGATACAGAGAGATACAGACATAGATACGGAGAGAGAGATACAGAGACTGAGATACAGAGACAGAGATACAGAGACAGAGAAACAGAGCAAGATGCAGAGAGATACAGAGAGCGATACAGGGAGAGGTACAGAGAAAGATACAGAGAGAGATATACTGAGAGAGATGCGGAGGGAGAGATACGGAGAGAAGCCGAGAGAGATACAGAGAGAGACAGAGAGAGAGATAGATAGAGATAGAGAGCGAGAGATAGAGAGAGATACAGAGAGAGAGATACTTAGACCGAGAGATACTTAGAGATACAGAGAGAGATACGGAGAAAGATACAGAGAGACAAATACTGAGAGAGAGATACAGAGAAAACCCGAGAGAGATACAGAGAGACAACGATAGAGAGGAACAGAGTGAGAAACAGACAGATACAGAGAGGGACAGAGAGAGAGAGATAGCGAGAGATACAGAGAGTGATACAGAGAGAGAAAAAGAGAGAGAGATGCAGAGACATACAGAGAGAGAGAGAGAGAGAGAGAGAGAGAGAGACAGAGAGAGAACATAAGAACATAAGAACATAAGAACTAGGAGCAGGAGTAGGCCATCTGGCCCCTCGTGCCTGCTCCGCCATTCAATTAGATCATGGCTGATCTTTTGTGGACTCAGCTCCACTTTCCGGCCCGAACACCATAACCCTTAATCCCTTTATTCTTCAAAAAACTATCTATCTTTACCTTAAAAACATGTAATGAAGGAGCCTCAACTGCTTCACTGGGCAAGGAATTCCATAGATTCACAACCCTTTGGGTGAAGAAGTTCCTCCTAAACTCAGTCCTAAATCTACGTCCCCTTATTTTGAGGCTATGCCCCCTAGTTCTGCTGTCACCCGCCAGTGGAAACAACCTGCCCGCATCTATCTATCTATTCCCTTCATAATTTTAAATGTTTCTATAAGATCCCCCCTCATCCTTCTAAATTCCAACGAGTACAGTCCCAGTCTACTCAACCTCTCCTCATAATCCAACCCCTTCAGCTCTGGGATTAACCTAGTGAATCTCCTCTGCACACCCTCCAGCGCCAGTACGTCCTTTCTCAAGTAAGGAGACCAAAACTGAACACAATACTCCAGAGAGATACACAGAGAGAGACAGAGAGAGAGAGACAGTCAGATACAGAGAGAGATCAAGAGAGGTACAGAGAGAGATTTACAGACAGAAAGATACTTAGAGATACAGAGAGAGAGATACAGAGCGAGATGCAGAGAAATATTCTGAGAGACAGACAGAGTAAGATTCTGAGAACGATACAGAGAGATACAGAGAGATACAGAGCGAGGTACAGAGATACACAGACAGATACACAGACAGAGATACAGAGAGAGATACAGAGAGAGGAACAGAGAGCGGTGGAGAGAGAGATACAGAGAAATACAGAGAGAGATACAGAGACAGCTACAGAGAGAGAGAGGTGTTGTGAGGAAGACACTGGGACAGATACACACAGACAGAGAGAGATACTGAGACAGATACGGAGAGAGATACAGAGAGAGGTGCAGAGAGTGGTACAGAAAGATCTACAGAGTCAGACGCAGGGACATACGCACACACTCAGAGATACAGAAATACAGTCCCTGGTTCTGCTGGTCACGGATGACACTATTTCCTCCCTTCCAATCTTTCCCCGGCCCTCCGTTCTGACTCTAGTTGTGTCCTGGTGATTGACTGCTCTGTCACTCCAGGATTTATCCCTCTCTCATTTTATAAACAGGATGGGACATTGACAATCCCCCAGTCCACTGGAACCACTCAGATATCAATGAGGATTGGATATCAGGGTCAGTGTTTGCACTATTTCAACACTGCATCCCTCAGTCACTGTCACACAGCCAATTCAGACCCGGTTAATCTTCAATTTCATTGTGAAATAAAAAGTATTGGATTGAAAGGGGTTAACTGAGCCTGTTTGTTTAGTGAGTGTGATTAATGTCAGTCTCCATGGATCCTAACAGTGTCACTGGAGGGTTTCTCTCTGCTATTAATAAGCGATTCCTTTCACTGTGTTATCCCAAACTGTCAGGGGGGCCGTCAATTCCAACACTGACAGAGGTTAGCGGCTCTAGAGAGACCGAGAGGAGGGAGCAGAATCTGGGAGCTGTCCACAAGAACGTTACAGCAAAGAATCGGAATCTGGGAACTATCCACAGGAACGTTACAGCAATGGATCAGAATCTGGGAACTATCCACAGGAACGTGACAGCTATGGATCAGAATCTGGGAACGATCCACAGGAACGTTACAGCAATGGATCAGAATCTGGGAACTATCCACAGGAAAATGACAGCTATGGATGATAATCTGGGAACTATCCAGAGGAACGTTACAGCAATGGATCAGAATCGGGGAACTATCCACATGAACGTGACAGCTATGTATCAGAATCTGGGAACTATCCACAGGAACGTTACAACAATGGAGAGGAGTTTATCCGAGGGTCTTTATTATATTTCAGGATTTCTTTCCCCTTCACCATGGTGGATCTATGGCGTACTGATGATAATGCAAGCGGGTTATTATCCCCTCCTGGCTATTGTCGGTGTCCCTGGTAAGTCTCTCTGTCCAGTTAGTTATTGTATAAACTACTTTAAGTGTATTATTGTTCTGGTCATTTCCATCTTGGAAAGATTGAATGCATATTCTTCAGTTCCAGTCACTAATCTCAGTCCCTATCCACTATCCACACACCGCTCCCTGGCTGAAATAGGAGTCTGTTCACAATCTCCGCACTCCCTTTGACACTGACATTATTTATATCCAGATGTTCTCCATTCCCAATCCTGCCCACACGCCATGGCCTCACGCCAGCCGCAGAATAATCCATCATCTGTGTCTGTGTTAAATCCAGGCTGGACAATTGCGATTAAATTCTAGACACCCAATTGCTGTTCCAAATCTTTATGAAGCACAGATCACCCCCAACTCTGCTGTCCATATCCTAACCCTTACCCAATCCCAGTAAAATACCATCCCTGTGCTCACTGATCAACATTGGTTCCCAGTCTGGCAGCATCTCAACAGCAATATTCTCATTCTGAGACTGAAATTCTCCACAGTCTCACACAATCATTTTTATCATTTCCAACGAATGTGAAATCAGATAATTTTCATTCCACGTCTAGTTCTGTTATTAGAAAGTTAGTGGAGGTGCTGTGGATGAGTTTCTGGAGGATGCGCTTTTGGGAATTAAATGAAGCTGATGTGGACGTCTATCTGGAGGCTCTGTTTTTGGGAGGTTAGTGGGGGTGATGAGGATGTGTTACTGGAGGTTGTGTTATTGGGAAGTTACTGGAGGTGATGTGGATGGGTTTCTGGAGGTTGTGTTATTGGGAAGTTAGAGGAGGTGATGAGGATGAGATCCTCCAGTATGTGTTATGGGAAGTTCGTAGAGGTGATAGAGATGTGTTTCTGGGTGTTTTGTTATTGCGGAATTAGTGGAGGAGATGTGTTTGTGTTTCTGGAGGTTGTGTTAGAACATAGAACATAGAACAGTACAGCACAGAACAGGCCCTTCGGCCCTCGATGTTGTGCCGAGCAATGATCACCCTACTTAAACCCACGTAACCCGTATACCCGTAACCCAACAATCCCCCCATTAACCTTACACTACGGGCAATTTAGCATGGCCAATCCACCTAACCCGCACATCTTTGGACTGTGGGAGGAAACCGGAGCACCCGGAGGAAACCCACGCACACACGGGGAGGACGTGCAGACTCCACACAGACAGTGACCCAGCCGGGAATCGAACCTGGGACCCTGGAGCTGTGAAGCATTGATGCTAACCACCATGCTACCGTGAGGCCCCTTTTTTTATCAAAAAATATACTTATTGTTGTATCCCAATATATGTTATTGGGAAGTAAGTGGAGGTGATGAGGATTGGTTTCTGTAGGTTGTATTATTGGGAAGTAGGTGGAGGTGATGAGGATGGGTTTCTGCTGGTTGTGGTGTTGGGAAGTTTGTGGATGTGAGGTGGATTGGATTTGGAGTTTGTGTTATTGGGAAGTTAGTGGAGGTGATGAGGATGGGTTTCTGGAGGTTGTGTTATTGGGAAGTTACTGGAGGTGATGAGGATTGGTTTCTGGTGGTTGTGTTATTGGGAAGTTAGTGGAGGTGATGAGGATGGGTTTCTGGAGGTTGGATTATTGGGAAGTTACTGGAGGTGATGAGGATGTTTCTCTGGAAGTTGTTTTATTGGTGATTTATTGGAGGTAATGTGGATGGATTTCTGGAGGATGTGTTATTGGGAGGTTAGTGAAGGTGATGAGGGTGGGTTTCTGGAGGTTGTGTTATTGGGAAGTAAGTGGGGGGGATATGGATGGGATTCTGTCGGTTGTGTTATTGGGGAGATTGTGGAGGTGATAGGGATTGAAGTCTGGAGGTTGTGTGATTGGGAAAGTTGTGGAGGTGATGAGGATGGATGTCTGGAGGTTGTGTTATTGGGAAGGTAGTGGGGGGGGGGGGGTGTGGATGGGTTTCTGGAGGTTGTGATTTATGGGAGTTAGTGGGGGTGATGAGGATGTGTTTCTGGAGGTTGTGTTATTGGGAAGTTAGTGGAGGTAATGTGGATGGGTTTCTGGAGGTTGTGTTATTGGGAAGTAAGTGGTGATGAGGATTGGTTTCTGGAGGTTGTATTATTGGGAAGTAGGTGGAGGTGATGAGGATGGGTTTCTGCTGGTTTGTGTTGGAAGTTGTGGATGTGAGTGGAGGGGTTTTGGAGTTTGTGTTATTGGAAGTTAGTGGAGGAGATGAGGATGGGTTTCTGAGGTTGTGTTATTGGAAGTTACTGGAGGTGATGAGGATGGGTTTCTGGTGGTTGTGTTATTGGGAAGTTAGTGGAGGTGATGAGGATGGGTTTCTGGAGGTTGGGTTATTGGGAAGATACTGGAGGTGATGAGGATATTTCTCTGGAAGTTGTTTTATTGGTGATTTATTGGAGGTAATGTGGATGGATTTCTGGAGGATGTGATATTGGGATGTTAGTGGAGGTGATAAGGATGGGTTTCTGGAAGTTGTGTTATTGGAAAGTTAGTGGATGTGATGAGGATGTGCTTCTGGAGGTTGTGTTATTTTGGAATTAGTGGAGGTGATGTGGATGGGTTTCTGGAGGTTGTGTTATTGGGATGTTAGTGGGGGGGATGTGGATGGGTTTCAGTAGGTTGTGTGATTGCGGAGATAGTGGAGGTTATAGGGCTAGATGTCAGTAGGTTGTGTGATTGGGAAAGTTGTGAAGTTGATGAGGATGGATGTCTGGAGGTTTTGTTATTGGGAATGTAGCGGAGGTGATGAGGATGTGTTTCTGGGGGTTGTGTGATTGGGAAAGTTTTCGAGGTGATGAGGATGGATGTCTGGAGGTTTTGTTATTGGGGAGTTAGTGGAGGTGATAGGGATAGTTGCCTGGTGGTTGTGTGATTGGGAATGTTGTGGAGGTGATTAGGCTGGATGTCAGGAGGTTGTGTTATTGGGAATGTAGTGGAGGTGATGAGGATGAATGTCTGGAGATTGTGTTATTGGGAATGTAGTGGAGTTGATGAAGGTGGGTTTCTGAAGGTTGTGTTATTGCGGATTTAGGGGAGGTGATGCGGATGGTTCTTTGGAGGTTCAGTTGTTGGGAAAGTTGCGGGGGTGATGTGGATGGGATTCTGGAGGTTGTGTTATTGGGATGTTAGTGGAGGTGATGAGGATGTGTTTCTGGAGGTTGTGTTATTGGGATGTTAATGGAGGTGATGTGGATGGGTTTCTGGAGGTTGTGTTATTTGGATGTTAGTGGAAGTGATGAGGATGTGTTTCTGGAGTTTGTGTTATTGGGATGTTAGGGGAGGTGATGAGGATGGGTTTTTGGTGGTTGTGTTATTGGGATGTTAGTGGGGGGGATGGGTTTCTGGAGGTTGTGTTATATGGGGAGTAAGTGGGGGTGATGAGGATGTGTTTCTGGAGGTTGTGTTATTGGGAAGTTAGTGGAGGTGATGTGGATAGGTTTCTGGAGGTTCTGTTATTGGGATGTTAGTGGAGGTGATGAGGATGGGTTTCTGGAGGTTGTGTTATTGGGACGTTGGTGGAGGTGATGTGGATGGGTTTCTGGAGGTTGTGTTATTAGTATGTTAGTGGAGGTGATGAGGATGTGTTTCTGGAGGTTGTGTTATTGGGAGGTTAGTGGAGGTGATGTGGATGGGTTTCTGGAGGTTCTGTTATTGGGACGTTAGTGGGGGTGATGAGGGTGTGCCTCTGGAGGTTGTGTTATTAGTATGTTAGTGGAGGTGATGAGGATGTGTTTCTGGAGGTTGTGTTATTGGGATGTTAGGGGAGGTGATGAGGATGGGTTTCTGGAGTTTGTGTTATTGGGAAGTTAGTGGGGGGGATGGGTTTCTGGAGGTTGTGTTATATGGGAGTTAGTGGGGGTGATGAGGATGTGTTTCTGAAGGTTGCGTTATTGGGAATTTAGAGGAGGTATTATGGATTGGTTTCTGGAGGTTGTGTTATTGGGATGTTAGTGGAGGTGATGAGGATGGGTTTCTGGAGGTTGTGTTATTGGGAAGTTAGTGGAGGTGTTGAAGATGTGTTTCTGGAGGTTGTGTTATTCGGGAGTTAGTGGAGTTGATGTGGATGGGTTTCTGGATGTTGTGTTATTGGCATGTTAGTGGGGGGGGGATGTGGATGGGTTTCTGTAGGTTGTGTGATTGCGGAGTTAGTGGAGGTGATCGGGATAGATGTCTGTAGCTTGTGTGATTGGGAAAGTTGTGGAGATGATGAGGATGGATGTCTGGAGGTTTTGTTATTGGTAATGTAGTGGAGGTGATGAGGATGGGTTTCTGGAGGTTATGTGATTGGGAAAGTTTTCGAGGTGATGAGGATGGATGTCTGGAGGTTTTGTTATTGGGGAGTTAGTGGATGTGATAGGGATAGATATCTGTTGGTTGTGTGTTTGTGGAGTTAGTGGAGGTGATAGGGATAGATGTCTGGAGGTTGCGTAATTGGGAAAGTTGTTGAGGTGATGAGGATGGATGTCTGGAGGTTGTGTTATTGGGAATGTAGTGGAGGTGATGAGGATGGATGTCTGGAGATTGTGTTATTGGGAATGTAGTGGAGTTGATGAAGGTGGGTTTCTGAAGGTTGTGTTATTGCGGATTTAGGGGAGGTGTTGTGGATGGTGTTCTGGAGGTTCAGTTGTTGGGAAGGTTGTGGGGGTGATGTGGATGGGTTTCTGGAGGTTGTGTTATTGGGATGTTAGTGGAGGTGATGAGGATGTGTTTCTGGAGGTTGTGTTATTGGGATGTTAGTGGATGTCTTGAGGATGTCTTTCTGGAGGTTGAGTTATTGGGATGTTTGTGGGGGTGATGAGGATGGGTTTCTGGAGGTTGTGTTATTGGGATGTTAGTGGAGGTGATGAGGATGTGTTTCTGGGTGTTGTGTTATTGGGATGTTTGTGGGGGTGATGTGGATGTGTTTCTGGAGGTTGTGTTATTGGGATGTTACTGGAGATGATGAGGGTGTGTTTCCGGAGGTTGTGTTATTTGGAAGTAGGTGGAGGTGATGTGGATGGGTTTCTGCAGGTTGTGCTATTGGGAAGTTAGTGGGGCTTATGAGGATGTGTTTCTGGAGGTTGTGTTATTGGGATGTTAGTGGATGTCTTGAGGATGTCTTTCTGGAGGTTGAGTTATTGGGATGTTTGTGGGGGTGATGTGGATGTGTTTCTGGAGGTTGTGTTATTGGGATGTTTCTGGAGATGATGAGGATGTGTTTCCGGAGGTTGTGTTATTTGGAAGTAGGTGGAGGTGATGTGGATGGGTTTCTGGAGGTTGTGTTATTGGGAAGTTAGTGGGGCTTATGAGGATGTGTTTCTGGAGGTTGTGTTATTGGGATGTTAGTGGATGTCTTGAGGATGTCTTTCTGGAGGTTGAGTTATTGGTATGTTTGTGGGGGTGATGAGGATGGGTTTCTGGAGGTTGTGTTATTGGGACGTTAGTGGGGGTAATGAGCATGGGTTTCTGGAGGTTGTGTTATTGCGAAGTTAGTGTAGGTGATGAGAATGGGTTTCTGGAGGCTGTGTTATTGGGAAGTTAGTGGAAGTGATGAGGATGTGTTTCTGGAGGTTGTGTTATTGGGATGTTAGTGGAGAGAATGAGAATGGGTTTCTGGAGATTGTGTTATTGGGATGTTAGTGGGGGTGATGAGGATGTGTTTCTGGAGGTTGTGTTATTGGGATGTTAGTGGGGCTGATGAGAATGGGTTTCTGGAGATTGTATTATTGGGAAGTTAGTGGGGGTGATGAGGATGTGTTTTTGGAGGTTGTGTTATTGGGAAGTTAGTGGGTTTGATGTGGATGGGTTTCTGGAGGTTGTGTTATTGGGATGTCAGTGGAGGTGGTGTGAATGGGTTTCTGGAGGTTGTGTTATTGGGAAGTTAGTGGAGGTGATGATAATTGTTTCTGGAGATTGTATTATTGGGAAGTTAGAGTATGTAATGAGGATGGGTTTCTGGAGGTTGTGTTATTGGGAAGTTAGTAGAGGTGATGTGGATGTGTTTCTGGTGGTTGTGTTATTGGGAAGATAGTGTGAGTGATGAGGATGGGTCTCTGGAGATTGTGTTTTTGTAAAGTCATTGGCGTTGATTTGGATGAATTTCTGGAGGATGTGTTGTTTTTAAGTTAGTGGAGGTGCTGTGGAAATGTTTTTCAGGTTGTGTTATTTGGGAGTTAGTGGGGGTGATTAGGATGTGTTTCAGGAGGTTGTGTGATTGTGAAGTTAGTGGAGTTGATGAGGATGTGTTTCTGGAGGTTGTGTTATTGGGAAGTTAGTTGTGGAGGTGCTTTGGATGTGTTGCGAGAGGTTTTTGTCATTGTAGTCTCTGGAACAGAGACTGTCCCTGTTGCTCAGAAGGGATGATGGGAAAGGAGAATAACATTAGTCATTGGAGACTCCATAGTTAAGCGGATATATAAGAGATTATGTGGTTCCGCGAGAGGCTCGCGGTTGTGGTGTTGCCTCCCAGGTGCCAGGGTCCGTGATGTCACGGATCGTGTTTTCGGGATGCTTAAGTGGTAGGAGGAGCAGCCCCAAGTCATGGTCCACAAAGGTACCGACGACATAGGTCGGAAAAGGGATTGGGATATAAGGCAGGAATTCAGGGAGCTAGGGTGGAAACCTAGATCCAGGACAAACAGAGCTATTATCACTGGGTTGTTGCGCTTGCCACGTGCTAGCGAGTCGAGGAATAGGGAGAGAGAGAAGTTAGACACGTGGCTGCAGGGATGGTGCAGGAGGGAGAGTTTCAGATTCCTGGACAACTGGGGCTCATTCTTGGGTAGATAGGACCTCCACAATCGGAATGGTCTACACCTGGACCAGAGGGTTACTAATATCCTGGGGGGAGCTTTGCTAATGCTCTTCGGGAGGGTTTTAAACGTGTTCGGCAGGGGATTGGGATTCTGAATTGTAGCTTCTGTGCACAGGAAGCTGAGAGTCGTGAGGTCATGAGTAAGGTTTCAAAGTTGCAGGAGTGTACCGGCAGGCAGGAAGGTGGTTTAAAGTGCGTGTACTTCAATGCCAGGAGCATCCGGAATAAGGTGGGTGAGCTTGGGGCATGGGTTAGTACCTGGGACTTGGATGTTGTGGCCATTTCGGAGACATGGATAGAGCAGGGCGAGGAATGATTGTTGCAGGTGCCGGGGTTTAGATATTTCAGTCAGCTCAGGGAAGGTGGTAAGAGAGGGGGAGGGATGGCATTGTTAGTCAAGGACAGTATTACGGTGCCTGAGAGGGCATTTGATGACTGCTCGAATACTGAGGTAGTATGGGCTGAGTTAAAAAACAGGAAAGGAGAGGTCACCCTGTTAAGGCTTTTCTATAGGCCTCCGAAAAGCTACAGATATGTAGCGGAAATGATTGAAAAGATGATTCTGGATAGGAGCGAAAGTACCAGGGTAGTTGTTATGGGGGACTTTAACATTCCAAATATTGACTGGAAACACTATAGTTCGAGTACTTCAGATGTGTTCGTTTTTGTCCAATGTGTGCAGGAGGTTTTCCAGATGCAGTATGTAGATAGGCCAACGAGAGGCGAGGCCGTATTGGTTTGGTACTGGGTAATGAACCAGGACAGGTGTCAAATTTGGAGGTAGGTGAGCACTTGGGTGATAGTGACCACAATTTAATTACGTTTACTTTAGTGATGGAAATGGATAGGTATATACCGCAAGGCAAGAGTCATATTTGGTGGAAAGGCAATTATGATGCGATGAAGCAAGATTTAGGATGCATCGGCTGGAGAGGAAAACTGCTGGGGTTGAATAATGGAAATGTGGAGCATGTTCAAGGAACAGCTACTGCGTGTCCTTGATAAGTATATACCTGTTAGGCAGGGAGGAAGTGGTCGAGCGTGGGAACCATTGGTTACTAAAGCAGTTGAAACACTCGTCAAGAGGAAGAAGGAGGCTTATGTAAAGATGAGACGTGATGGTTCAGTTCGGGCGCTTAAGAGTTACAAGTTAGCTAGGAAGGCTCTAAAGAGAGAGCTAAGAAAAGCCAGGCGAGGACATGAAATGTCTTTGGCAGGTAGGATAAAGGATAACTCTAAAGCTTTCTATAGATATGTCAGGAATAAAAGAATGACTCAGGTAAGAGTAGGGCCAGTCAAGGACAGTAGTGGGAATTTGTGCGTGGAGTCTGAGGAGATAGCAGAGGTGCTAAATAAGTATTTTTCGACTGTATTCACACTAGAAAAAGACAAAGTTGTCTAGGCGAATACTGAGATACAGGCTACTAGACTAGAAGGGCTTGAGGTCCATAAGGAGGAGGTGTTAGCCATTCTGGAAAGTGTGAAAATAGATAAGTCCCCTGGGCAGGATGGGATTTATCCTAAGATTCTCTGGGAAGCTAGGGAGGAGATTGCTGAGCCTTTGGCTTTGATTTTTAAGTCATCTTTGTCTACAGGAATAGTGTCAGAGGACTGGAGGATAGCAAATGTTGCCCCCTTGTTCAAGAAGAGGAGTAGAGATAACCCCGGTAACTGTAGACCAGTTAGCCTTACTTCTGTTGTGGGAAAATTCTTGGAAAGGTTTATAAGAGATAGGATGTATAATCATCTGGAAAGGTATAATTTGATTAGAGATAGTCAACATGGTTTTGTGAAGGATAGGTCTTGCCTCACAAACCTCATTGAGTTCTTTGAGAAGGTGACCAAACCTTGAATTTCTTGAATTTCTTGAATTCTGTTTAATTCCCTTTTCTTCCCATGTACTGAATGATCTGTTGAGCTGCTTGCAGAAACAGACTTTTCACTGTACCTCGGTACACGTGACAATAGACAAATCCAATCCAAACAGGTAGATGAGGGTAACGCAGTTGATGTGGTGTATATGGATTTCAGTAAAGCGTTTGAAAAGGTTCCCCACGGTAGGCTATTGCAGAAAATAGAGAGGCATGGGATTCAGGGTGAATTAGCAGTTTGGATCAGAAATTGGCTCGCTGACAGGAGACAAAGGATGATGGTTGATCGGAAATGTTCAGCCTGGTGTCCAGTTACTAGTGGTGTACCACAAGGATCTGTTTGGTGCCGCTGCTGTTTGTCATTTTTATAAATGACCTGGTGGAGGGCGTAGAAGGATGGGTGAGTAAATCTACCCATGACACTAAAGTCGGTGGAGTTGTGGACAGTGCAGAAGGATTTTACAAGTTAAAGCGGGACATAGATAAGCTGCAGAGCTCGGCTGACAGGTGGCAAATGGAGTTTAATGTAGAAAGTGTGAGGTGATTCATTTTGGAAGGAATAACAGGAAGGCAGAGTACTGGGCAAATGGTCAGATTCTTGGTAGTGTGGACGAGCAGAGAGATCTCGGTGTCCATGTCCATAGATCCCTGAAAGTTACCTCCCAGGTTGAGAGGGTTGTTAAGAAGACGTATGTGTGTTAGCTTTTATTGGTCGAGGAATTGAGTTTCGGAGCCATTAGGTCATGTTGCAGCTGTACAAAACTCTGGTGCGGCCAGTATTTGGAGGACTGTGTGCAGTTCTGGTCGCCACATTATAGGAACGATGTGGAAGCATTGGAAAGGGTGCAGAGGAGATTTAAAATTATGTTGCCTGGTAGGGAGGGAAAATCTTATGGGGAAAGTCTGAAGGACTTGAGGCTGTTTCCGTCTGAGAGATGTTTGAGGTGAATTAATTGAGGCATACAAGATGATCAGAGGTTTAGATAGGGTGGACATTGAGAGCCTTTTTCCTCGGATGGTGATGTCCAGCACGATGGGACATAGCTTTAAATTGAGTGGAGATAGATATAGGACAGATGTCAGAGGTAGGTTCTTTACTCAGAGAGTAGTAAGGGCGTGGAATGTCCTGCCTGAAACAGTGGTGGACTCGCCAACACAAAACGCATTCAAATGGTTATTGGACAGGCATATGGACGATAAGAGAATAGTGTAGAGGCACTTTAGAGGGATTTCACAGAACGGCGCATCATCGACGGACGGAGGGCCTGTGCTGCGCTCTAATGTTCTATGTTCGATGGTCTCTGTTCTACACCACAGACCCATCAGTGACCCAGCACACCACACACTACTGAGAGTAGACAATGTAAAACACCCCAATCAGGCACCCAGCACACCACACACCACTGAGAGTACACAATGTACCACAGCCCCAGCAGGCACCCAGCACACATCACACCACTGACAGTACAAATTATCCCACAGCCCCAACAGGCACCCATCACACCGCACACCACATACAGTACACATTGCCCCATAGCCCCATCAGGCACCCAGCACACCACACACAACTGACAGTACATAATGGACCACAGCACCATCAAACACCCAGCACACAACTGACGTTCAAAATGTACTACAATACCATCAGACACCCAGTACACCACACACCACTGACAGTACACAATGTACCACAGCCCCATCAGGCACCCAGCATACCACACACCACTGACAGTACACAATGTACCACACCCCCAGGAGGTACCAAGCCGACAACACACCACTGACAGTACACAATGTACCACAGCCCCATCAGGCACCCAGCGCCCCACATACCACTGACAGTACACACTGCACCACATCTCCACCAGGCACCCAGCGCCCCACATACCAATGACAGTACACAATGTACCACATCTCCAACAGGCACCCAGCACACCACACACCACTGACAGTACACAAAGTACTACAGCCCCATCAGGCACCCTGCACACCACAGCCCACTGGCAACACACAATGTACCACAGCCCCATGAGGCAGCCAGCACACAACACAACACTGACAACACACAATATACCAAAGCACAATCATGCACCCAGCACACCACACAGCACTGGCAGAACACAATGTACCATATCCCCATCAGGCACCCAGCACACCACAGACCACTGACAGTACACAATGTACCACCAGGCACCCAGCACACCACACACCACTGAAAGTACACAATGTACCACAGCCCCATCAGACTCCCAGCACACCACACACCACTGAAAGTACACAATGTCCCACACCCCCATCAGTTGGGCGCAGTATTTGTGTGTGTGTGTGTAGGTATGTGTCTGTGTGGGTGTGATTGTGTGTGTTGTGAGTGCCTGATAATGGGTGTTTGTGGCCCTGAATGTGTGTGAACCTGTGAGATTGTGTGTAGTTGAGCGGATGTGGTTGGTACGTGGTTGGGTGTGTCTGGCTGCATTCACTGTTGTGTGTCTGCATGTGTATGTGTGGTTGGGTGTGTGTGTAGGTATTATGTGTTTGCGTGTTGGTGTGTGTCTGGGTATGAGCGTGTATGTGTGTGTGTGTTTGCATGGGTGGAAGTGTATTGGTGTGTGTGTGTGAGAGTTTTTGAGCCTGTGTGAGTTTTGAGTGTGTGAGTGTACTGTGTATTAGTGAGTATTACTGTGTGTGGGTATGTGTGTATATGAGTGTCAGTGTGTATGTGGGAGAGTGTGTGGGCTTGCGTGTGTGAATGCATGTGTGGGTGTTTGTGCGCAATCGTGTGTGTGTGTGAGTGCGTGTGTGTGAGTGTGAGTATGTGCGTAGGTGAGTGTTTGTGTGCAGGTGTTGGTATGTCAATGAATGTGTATTTGTGTACCTCGTTGTGTGTGTGTGGATATGTCGGTGTGTTTGTTGGCTTGTGTGAGTGGGAACGTATGGGTGTGAGTGTGTGTATTACTGTATGTGTGGGAGTCTGTAAGTATGTGTATTAGTGTATATGTCCGTCTGTGAGTGTGAATTAGTAACTGTGTGTGTGAGTGTGTGTATTACTGTCTCTGTGTGTGTGAGTGAGTGTATTAGTGTCTCTGTGTGACTGTGAATGTGTGTATTACTGCCTCTGTCTGTGTGTGAGTGTGTGTATTTCTGTCTGTGTGTGTCTGTGGGTGTGTGTATTAGTGACTCTGTGTGTCTGTGAGTGTGTGTTAGTGTCTGTGTGTGTCTGTGTGTGTGTGTATTAGTTCCTCTGTGTGTCTGTGAGTGTGTGTATTAGTGTCTCTGTGTGTCTGTCAGTGTGTATTAGTGTCTCTGTGAGTGTGTATTAGTGTCTATGTGTGTCTGTGAGTCTGTGTATTCCTGTCTCTATGTATCTGTGAGTGCTTGAATTAGTGTCTCCGTGTGTCTGTCAGTGTGTGTTAGTGTCTCTGTGTGTCTGTGAGTGAGTGCATTAGTGTCTCTGTGTGTCTGTGAATGTGTGTATTACTGCCTCTGCCTGTGTGTGAGTGTGTGTATTTCTGTCTGTGTGTCTGTGGGTGTGTGTAATAGAGTATCTGTGTGTCTGTGAGTGTGTGTATTACTGTCTCTATGTATCTGTGAGGGTGTGTATTAGTGTCTCCGTGTGTCTGTCAGTGTCTGTTAGTGTCTCTGTGTGTCTGTGAGTGTGTGTATTAGTTCCTCTGTGTGTCTGTGAGTGTGTGTATTAGTGTCTCGGTGTGTCTGTCAGTGTGTATTAGTGTCTCTGTGAGTGTGTGTTAGTGTCTCTGTGTGTCTGTGAGTGAGTGTATTAGTGTCTCTGTGTGTCTGTCAGTGTGTATTAGTGTCTCTGTGAGTGTGTATTAGTGTCTATGTGTGTCTGTGAGTGTGTGTATTAGTGTCTCTGTGTGTCCTTGAGTGTGTGTATTACTGTCTCTGTGTTTCTGTCAGTGTATATTAGTGTCTCTGTGTGTCAGTATTAGTGACTCTGTGTGTCTGTGAGGGTGTGAATTATTGTCTATTTGTGTCTGTGAGTGTGTGTATTAGTGTCACTGTGTGACTGTGCGTATGTGTATTAGTGTGTCTGTGGGTGTGTGTATTAGTGTCCCTGTGTGTCTGTGTGTGTGTATTAGTGTCTCTGTGTGCCTGTCAGTGTGTGTATTAATGTTTCTGTCCGTCTGTGAGTGTGTGTATTAGTGTCTCGGTGTGTCTGTGAGTGTGTGTATTAGTGTCTCTGTGTGTCTGCGAGTGTGCGTTAGTGTCTCTGTGTGTCTGTGAGTGTATGTATTAGTGTTTCTGCGTGTCTGTGTGTGTGTTAGTGTCTCTGTGTGTCTGTGAGTGTGTGTATTAGTGTTTCATTGTTTATGTGAGTGTGTGTATTAGTGTCTCTATGTGTCTGTGAGTGTGTGTATTAGTCTCTCTGTGTCTATGAGTATGTGTATTAGTGTATCTGCGTGTCTGTGCGTGTGTGTTTTAGTGTCTCTGTGTGTCTGTGAGTGTGTGTATTAGTGTCTCTCTCTGTCTGAGTGTGTGCTTTAGACTCTCTGTGAGTCTGTCAGTGTGTGCATTAGTGTATCTGTGTGACTGTGTGTGTGTTAGTGTTACTGTGTGTCTGTGAGTGTGTGTATTAGTGTCTTGTTGTTTATGTGAGTGTGTGTATTCGTGTCTCTGTGTGTCTGTGAGTGTGTGTATTAGTGTCTCTGTTTGTCTGTGAGTGTGTGTATTAGTCTCTCTGTGTGTCTGGAAATGTGTGTATTAGTGTCTCTTTGCCTCTGTGTGTCTCTGAGTCTGTGTATTATTGTATGTGTCTCTGTGACTGTGTGTATTAGAGTCATTGTGTGTCTGTGAGTGTGTGTTAGCGTCTCTGTGTGTCTGTCAGTGTGCGTGTCGGTGCTTCTGTGTGTTTGTGAGTGTGTGTATAAGTGTCTCTGTGTGTCCGTGAGTGTGTGTATTACTGTCTCTGTTTCTTTCAGTGTGCATTCGTGTCTCTGTTTGTCTGTGTGTATTAGTATCTCCGTGTGTCTGTGTGTGTTAGTGTCTGTGTGGGTGTTAGTGTATGTGTGTGTTAGTGTCTGTGTGTGTTAGTGTACGTGTGTGTTAGTGTCTGTGTGTTAGAGTCTGTGAGAGTCTATGTGTTAGTGTCTGTGTGCGTTAGTGTCTGTGTGTGAGTTCGAGTATGTGTGTGTGCGTTAGAGTCTATGTGTTAGTGTCTGTGTGTGTGTTAGTGTCTGTGTGTGTGTTAGTGTCTGAGTGTTAGTGTATGTGTGTTAGTGTATGTGTGTGTGTGTTAGAGTCTGTATGTGTGTTAGTGACTGTGTGTTTGTGTCTGTGTGTTTGTTAGTGTCTATGTGTTAGTGTCTGTGTGAGTTAGTGTCTAACACACAGAAACTAACACACAGGCAGGCACTAA
>NW_024055500.1:1165777-1308928 GCF_902713615.1 Scyliorhinus canicula
GTGTTAGTGTCTGTGTTGTTCTGTGTGTGTTAGTGTCTTTGTGTGTTAGTGTCTGTGTGTGTGTTAGTGTCTTTGTGTGTTAATGTCTGTTTGTGTGTTAGTGTCTGTGTGTGTGGGTTAGTGTCTGTGTGTGTGTTAGTGTCTTTGTGTGGCTTTATGTCTGTGCATGTGTTAGTGTCTGTGTGTGTGATAGTGTCTGTGTGTTAGTGTCTGTGAGTGTGTTAGTGTCTGTGTGTGTGTTAGTGTCTGTGTGTGTGTTAGTGTCTGTGTGATTGTTAGTGTCTGTGTGTGTTAGTGTCTGTCTGTGTGTTAGTGTCTGTGTGTTTGTTAGTGTCTGTGCGTGTGTTAGTGTATGTGTGTTAGTGTCTGTGTGTGTGTTAATACTGTGTGTGTTAGTATCTGTGCGTAAGTGTGTGAGTGTTAGTGTCTGTGTGTTTGTTAGTGTCTGTGCGTGTGTTAGTGTCTGTGTGTGTTAGTGTCTGTGTGTGTGTTAGTGTCTGTGTGAGTGTTAACGTCTGTGTGTGTGATAGTGTCTGTGTGTGTTAGTGTATGTGCGTTTGTTAGTGACTGTGTGATAGTGTCTGTGTGTGTGTTAGCGTATGTGTGAGTGTTCGTGCCTATGTGTGTTAGTGTATGTGTGTGCTAGTGTTTGTGTGCGTGTTAGTGCTGTGTGTTAGTGTCTGTGTGTGTGTTAGTGCCTGTGTGTGTTAGTGTCTGTGTGTTGGGTATTGTAAGTGTGTGTGTTAGTGTCTGTGTGCGTGTGTTAGTGTCTGTGTGTGTGTATTAGTGTCTGTGTGTTGGTTAGTGTCTGTGTCTGTGTTAGTGTCTGTCTGTGTGTTAGTGTATGTGTCTGTGCTAGTGTCTGTGTGTGTTAGTGACTTTGTGTGTTAGTGTCTGTGTGTTAGTTGCTGTGTGTGTGGGTTATTGTCTGTGTGTGTTGGTGTCTGTGTGATTGTCAGTGTCTCTGTGTGTGTTAGTGCCTGTCTGTGTGTTAGTGTATATGTTTGTGTTAGCGTCTGTGTGTGCGTTAGTGTCTGTGTGTGGGTTAGTGTCTGTGTCTGTGTTAGCGTCTGTCTGTGTGTTAGTGTCTGTTTTTGTGCTAGTGTCTGTGTGTGTTAGTGTATGTGTGTTAGTATCTGTGTGTATTGGTTTCTGTCTGTGTGTTTGTGACTGTGTTAGTGGCTGTCTGTGTGTTAGTGTCTGTGTGTGTGTTAGTCTCTTTGTGTGTTAGTGTCTGTGTGTGTGTTAGTGTCTTTGTGTGTTCATGTCTGTTTGTGTGTTAGTGTCTGTGTGTGTGGGTTAGTGTCTGTGTGTGTGTTAGTGTATTTGTGTGGCTTTATGTCTGTGCGTTTGTTAGTGTCTGTGTGTGTGATAGTGTCTGTGTGTTAGTGTCTGTGAGTGTGGTTTAGTGTCTGTGAGTGTGGTTTAGTGTCTGTGTGTGTGTTAGTGTCTGTGTGATTGTTAGTGTCTGTGTGTGTTAGTGTCTGTCTGTGTGTTAGTGTCTGTGTGTTTGTTAGTGTCTGTGCGTGTGTTAGTGTATGTGTGTTAGTGTCTGTGTGTGTGTTAATACTGTGTGTGTTAGTATCTGTGCGTAAGTGTGTGAGTGTTAGTGTCTGTGTGTTTGTTAGTGTCTGTGCGTGTGTTAGTGTCTGTGTGTGTTAGTGTCTGTGTGTGTGTTAGTGTCTGTGTGAGTGTTAACGTCTGTGTGTGTGATAGTGTCTGTGTGTGTTAGTGTATGTGTGTTTGTTAGTGACTGTGTGATAGTGTATGTGTGTGTGTTAGCGTATGTGTGAGTGTTCGTGCCTATATGTGTTACTGTCTGTGTGTGCTAGTGTCTGTGTGCGTGTTACTGCTGTGTGTTAGTGTCTGTGTGTGTGTTAGTGCCTGTGTGTGTGTTAGTGTCTGTGTGTTGGGTATTGTAAGTGTGTGTGTTAGTGTCTGTGTGCGTGTGTTAGTGTCTGTGTGTGTATTAGTGTCTGTGTGTTGGTTAGTGTCTGTGTCTGTGTTAGTGTCTGTCTGTGTGTTATTGTCTGTGTCTGTGCTAGTGTCTGTGTGTGTTAGTGACTTTGTGTGTTAGTGTCTGTGTGTGTGTTAGTGTCTGTGTGTTACTGTACGTGTGTGTGTTCGTGTCTGTGTGTATTTGTATCTGTGTGTGTGTCAGTGTCTGTGTGTTAGTGTATGTGTGTGTGTTAGTGTCTGTGTCTGTGTTAGTGTCTGTCTGTGTGTTAGTGTCTGAATGTGTGTGTTAGTGTCTTTGTGTGTTAGTGTCTTTGTGTGTTACTGTATTTGTGCTTTAGTGTCTGTGTCTGTGTTAGTGTCTGTCTGTGTGTTAGTGTCTGTGTTTGTGCTAGTGTCTGTGTGTGTTAGTGACTTTGTGTGTTAGTGTCCATAGAACAGTACAGGACAGAACAGGCCCTTCGGTCCTCAATGTTGTGCCGAGTAATGATCACCCTACTCAAACCCACGTATCTACCCTATACCCGTAACCCAACAACCCCCCCCCCCACCTTACTTTTTCGGACACTACGGGCAATATAGCATGGCCAATCCACCTAACCCGCACTTCTTTGGACTGTGGGAGGAAACCGGAGCACCCGGAGGAAACCCTCGCACACACGGGGAGGACGTTCAGACTCCGCACTGACAGTGACCCAGCCGGGAACCGAACCTGGGACCCTGGAGCTGTGAAGCATTTATGGTAACCACCATGCTACCCTGCTGCCCCACCGTGCTGTCTGTGTGTGTGTTAGTGTCTGTGTGTTAGTGTATGTGTGTGTGTTCGTTTCTGTGTGAGTGTTTGTGTATGTGTGTGTGTCAGTGTATGTATGTTTGTGTATGTGTGTGTGTTAGTGTCTGTGTCTGTGTTCGTGTCTGTCTGTGTGTTAGTGTCTGAATGTGTGTGTTATTGTCTTTGTGTGTTAGTGTCTGTGTGTCTCTGTGTGTGTTAGTGTCTGTGAGTGTGTGTTCGTGTCTGTGTGAGTGTATTACTGTCTCTGTATGTTTGTGAGTGTTAGTGTCTGTGTGTGTGTGTGTGTTTGGGACTGTATGTGTACCAGTGTGTGTGTTTGTCTATATTTATTTGACATTGTCAGCTCCACGTGGACCATACTTGTAATGTCTTCCCCAGGCTGATGTATAATTTCATTGTTTATTTCCCTTCCTCACAGTGAATCTGATCACAATTGTGATCCTGAAGAGAAGAAACTGTGGGCTGTCCAAATGTGTGACTTGTTACCTGGTGGCCATGGCAGTGGGGGATCTACTGGTCGTTATTCTCGACCTGATATTGAGACACATTCCCATTCTTTTTAGGGAACAGTTTTATTTCGTGTTCTCCATCCCGGTGTGTAATATCCACGCCGTGCTGCTTTATGCAGCCACTGACTGTTCTGTCTGGTTCACCGTCACTTTCACCTTTGATCGATTTGTGGCCATTTGTTGCCCGAAGCTGAAAAGTAAATATTGCAGCGAGAGAAGGGCGGCTGTGGTTCTGGGAACAGTGACTGTGCTGAGCTGTCTGAAGAACATTTTCTGGGGGTTTATGATGACCGGTCGGTATTGGCTGCGGAACGAGCCCTGGTTTTGTGATGTCACAGAGGATGCTCGGTTCTCTCCGGTCTGGATCCCAATCGAGTTCCTCCACCACATTCTAACCCCGGGAGTTCCATTTGCCCTGATTCTGTTGCTCAATGTTCTCACCGTCAGGCACATTGTGGTGAGCAGCAGGGCCCGCAGGAGACTCCGGGATCACAGCAGTGGGAAGAGTACCAGAGACCCAGAGATGGAGAGTCGGAGGAAATCCATCATTTTACTGTTTATTATCTCCGCCAATTTCATCCTCTTATGGTCAACGTTAATGGTTTATTCTATATGGTTCCGGATGTTGTATCTGGGGTATGAGTCTGTATGGTTAGATTATTATGTTCAGGAATTGGGCTTCATGCTGCAGCTCCTGAGCTGCTGCACAAACACTGCCATTTACGCCGTCACACAGACTCAGTTCAGGCAGCAGTTGAAGAAGGTGCTGAAATTTCCCTTTAGTTCCATACATTCCATGCTGAGAGGAAAGACCACCCACACGGCATCTCTCTCCTCCCCCACTGCCGGTCAAAATGACCGTCCCCAGCCAGCCACACCCTAATTTACCATTCTGCACTACCAGGAGGGACTGTTGGTGGGTGGGTGTGACTCTCCCCATGGCCGAGCAGCTGGGTGTATGACTCCCCCCAGGGCCAATCAGCTGGGTGTGAGACTCCCATGGCCGATCAGCTGGGTGTGACTCACCCATGGCCGTTCAGCTGGGTGTGTGCCTCCCACCATAGCCAAACAGCTGGGTGTGTGTGACTCCACCCCCATGGCCGAGCAGCTGTGTGTGTGACTCCGCCATGGCCGATTAGCTGGGTGTGTGACTGCCCCAATGGCCGATAAGCTGTGTGCGTTACTCCAACCATGGCCGATCAGCTGGATGTGGACCTCCCCCCATGGCCGATCAGCGGGGTGTACGCCTCCCCCATGGCCACCGGGTTAGAGTTAGGGTTACACAAGATGGCCGCCGGATCTCCCCTGCAACACAAGTAGGCCGACGGGTCTCCCCTGACAACACAGGATGGACGGCGGGTCTCCCCTGGAAACAAAAGACGGCCGACGGGTATCCCCTGGCATCAGAAGATGGCCGCCGGTATCCCGTGGTGACAAAAGGTGGCCGCTGGGAGTCTCCCCTGGCAACACAAGATGGCCGCCGGGTCACCCCGGCAACGCAACATGGCCGACGGGTATCACCTGGCAACACAATATGGCCGCCGTGTATCACCTGTCAACACATGATGGCGGCCGCCGACACGCAGGGGATGCTGGGATGGGTGTGGCGCATGCGCAGTGACGGCTTCTGCTGCTGATTGGGTGTCTTCAGGTTGTTTTTTCTCCACAGAAACCGAAACACCGCTTCGACCCCCACACCGGATATCAGCCCCTCCCCGATATCACCCCCTCCCCGATATCACCCCCTCCCCGATATCACTCCCTCCCTGATATCATACCCCCGCGCCGATATCACCCCTTCCCCGATATAACCGCCTCTCCGATATCACCCCAACCACAATATCACCCTCCCTTCCTGATACCACCCCTGCCCCGATATCACCCCAATCCGATATCACCCCCTCCACCAGATATCACACCCACCCCGATATCACCCCTTACCCGATATCACCCCTCCCCGATATCACCCCCCACACCGATATCACCCCCTCCCCGATATCACCCCCTCCCTGATATCACTCCCTTCCTGATATCATACCCCCTCGCCGATATCACCCCTTCACCGATATAACTGCCTCTCCGATATCACCCCAACCACGATTTCACCCCCCTTCTTGATACCACCCCTGCCCCGATATCACCCCAACCCCGATATCACCCCCTCCACCAGATATCGCACCCACCCCGATATAACCCCTTCCCCGATATCACCCCTCCCCGATATCACCCCCACACCGATATCACCCCCTCCCCGATGTCACCCCCCACCCCGCTATCACCACCTCTCCGATATCAACCTCTACCCTGACATCACACCCGCCCCGATATCACCCCATCCACCATATATCACCCCCTCCCAGCTATTCCCCCTCCCCAATATCGCCAACTCCCCGATATCATCCTGCTCCCCGATATCACCCCTTTCCCGATATCACCCCAACCCGAAATCACCCCCTCCCCGATATCATCTCCTCCCCGATATCACTCCCTCCCCGATATCGCCCCTCCCCGATATCACGCACACCCCAATATAATCCCCACCCCGATATCACCCCCTCCCCGATATCACCCCCCATCACGATATCACCCCACTCCGATATCACCGCCTCCCTTATTTCACCCCGACCACAATGTCACCAACTCCCCGATATCACCCCCACCCCACAGTGTCACCGCTCCCCGATATCACCTCCTCCCCGATATCACCCCCTTCCCGATATCACCCCCTCCACGATATCACCCCCACCCCTATTTCAATCCCACCCCGATATCAACCCCTCCCCGATATCACCTCCACCCCGTTTTTACCCCCTCCCCGAAATCACCCCTCCCCAATATCACACCCTGATATCAAACCCACCCGATATCAGACCCTCAGATATCAGACCCTGCCCGATATCACCACCACGATATCACCCACACACCACAATATCACCGCTCCCCGATATCACCCCTCCATGATATCAACCCCTCCGGATATCACCCCCACCCCGATATCACCCCCTCCCCGATATCACCCCCACCACGATATCACCCCACTCCGATATCACCCCTCCCTTATTTCACCCCACCACAATGTCACCAACTCCCCGATATCACCCCCACCCCACAATGTAACCCCTTCCCCGTTTTCACCGCCTCCCCGATATCCCAACCTCGATATCACCCCCACCCCGATATCACCCCCTTACCGATATCACCTCCACCCCGATATCAATCCCTCTCCGATATCCGACCCTTCTCGATATCACCCCCTCCCCGTTTTTACTCCCTCCCCGATATCACTGCCTCCTCGATATCCCGATATCGTCCCTCCTCGATATCACCCACCCCAATATCACCCCCTCCCCGATATCACCCCCACCGCACGACCGCTCCCCGATATCACCACGTCCTCGATATCACCCACTCACCGATATCACCCCAACCCGATATCAGCCCCTCCCCGATGTCAACCCTTCCCCGATATCACCCCCACCCCGATATCAACCCCACCCCGATAACAACAACTCCCCAATATCACCCCCAACCCCGATATCACCCCTCCCCGATATCACCCGATATCACCTCCACCCCGATATCAGACCCTCTCCGATATCAGACCCTCCCCGATATCACCACCGCCCCGATATCACCCCCCACTCCACGATATCACCGCTCCCCTATATCCCCCCACTCCCCAATATCACCCCTCCCCGATATCACCCCTCCAAGATATAACCCTCGCTGATATCACACCCTCCCCGATATCACCCCCTCCCCGATATCACCTCCACCCCGATATCAATCCCTCTCCGTTATCCGACCCTCCCCGATATCACCCCCTCCCCGTTTTTACCCCCTCCCCGATATCACTGCCTCCTCGATATCACCCCCTCCCCGATATCGTCCCTCCTTGATATCACCCACCCCAATATCACCCCCTCCCCGATATCACCCCCACCGCACGACAGCTCCCCGATATCACCCCTTCCTCGATATCACCCACTCACCGATATCACCCCAACCCGATATCAGCCCCTCCCCGATGTCAACCCTTCCCCGATATCACCCCAACCCCGATATCAACCCCACCCCGATAACAACAACTCCCCAATATCACCCCCAACCCCGATATCACCCCTCCCCGATATCACCCGATATCACCTCCACCCCGATACCAGACCCTCTCCGATATCAGACCCTCCCCGATATCACCACCTCCCCGATATCACCCCCACTCCACGATATCACCGCTCCCCTATATCCCCCCACTCCCCAATATCTTCCCTCCCCGATATCCCCCCTCCAATATATGCCCCTCGCTGAAATCACACCCTCCCCAATATCACCCCCTCCCCGATATCACCCCCTTGCCGTTTTCACCCCCTCCCCGATATCACCACTTCCTCGATATCACACCTCCTCGATAGCACCCCGTCCCCGCTATCGCCCCTCCTCGATATCACCCAGCCCGATATCACCCACTCCCCGATATCACCCCCACCCCACGACCGCTCCCCGATATCACCCTCTCCCCGATATCACCCACTCACCGATATCACCCCCACCCCGACATCAAACCATTCCCTATGTCAACCCCTCCCCGATATCACCCCCACCCCCGATATCACCCCTCCACGATATCACCTCAATATTACCCCCCAGATATCATACCATCTCCGATATCAGACCCTCTCTGATATCACCCACTCCCCGATATCACCAATTCACCGATATCACCCCATATACGAAATCACCCCTGCAATATATCACCCCCTCCCGAATATCACCCCCACGCCGATATCACCCCTCCCTGATATCACCCCCTCCCCGTTTTCACAACCTCCCCATACCACCACCTCCCCGATATCACCCCACCACACGATATCACCGCTCCCCCCGATATCCCCCCACCCCCCAATATCACCCCTCCCCGATATCACTCCTCCAAGATATAATCCTCGCTGATATCACCCCTTCCCCGATATCACCCCATATCAGTTATCACCACCTTCAATATATCAACCCCTCCCCGATATCACCACCTCCCCGATATCACCCCCACCACACGATATCACCGGTCCCCGATATCCCCCCACCCCCCAATATCACCCCCTCCCATATATCACCGCCCCCCCGTTTTAACCCCCGATATCACCACCTCCCCGTTATCGCCCCTCCCCGATATCACGCCGATATTATCCTACCCCGATATCACCCCCTCTCCGATATCACCCCCACCCCGATATCACCCCACCCCGATATCAGACTTCCCGATATCACCCACACATCGGGGAAGAGGTGATATCGTGGAGGGGTGATATCGGTGGGGGGGGGGGTGACATCGCGGAGGGGGTGATGTCGGGGTGGTGGTGATATCGGGGTGTGGGTGATATCGGGGAGGGGCGATATCGGGGAAGGGTTGATATCGGGGAAGGGGTTATATCGGGGAGGGGGTGGAATCGGGGTGGGTCTGATATTGTGGAGGGGTAATATCGGGGAGGGGGTGATATCGGGGAGGGGGTGATATCGGGGAGGGTGTGAAAACGGGGAGGGGGTGGGTATCAGATCCACCCCGGTATCACACCATCCCCTATATCACACCCTCCTCGTTATCGCCCCTCCCCGATATCACCCCGATATTATCCCTACCCCGATATCACCCCTCCCCGATATCACCCCGACCCCGATATCACCCCAGCCCGATATCAGACCTTCCCGATAGCACCCCACACCAATGTCACCACCTCCCCGATATCGCCCCCACCCCACAATATCACCGCTCCCCGATATCACCTCCCGCTCGTTATCACCCGCTTCCCGACGTCACCCCCTCCCCGAAATCACCCTCACCCCTATATCAATCCCACCACGCTATCAACCCCTCCCCGATATAACACCCACCCCGTTTTCATCCCCACCCCGATATCTTCCCCACACTGATATCATCCCCTCCCCGATATCACCCCCACCCACGCAGACACTGGGAGGATGTGTAGACTCCATACAGACAGTATTCTAAATATTGTTTAGACAGTAATCACAACAAGAGTTTATTTCATATATAAATTGCTGTTTGGTTTATAAGAAGGTGAATTTTGAATCAGCTTTGAACAAAGTTCAACTTGTAGGTACTTGCAGCTGGAGCTTATTAATTAGTTAATTGGAATAGGCCATTTTTCAGAGGCTAGAGTCACAGTATAAATGCGAGTAGTTACAGTGCCGACTTTGTTTGCACCGGAGTGCTGAAATGGTTGCATTTGAGTGCTACAGTGAGCGTTTGGTGACTGAGGGATTTAGGTGAGGATGGAGTAAGGTGCTCCTTACATTTCATTTTCTATATTTATCAATGAGCGTGAAGGGAGACAGGAGTTTAGAGTACAGCTGACTGGATGAAGAGTCGGAGGGCGGAGACCCAGTTGGCCTACGGGAAGCTAATTCTGTAAAGTAAGAGGCGTTGGAGCCTAGGGCAGTTGCATGCTCCTCCTGTAGGAATTGGGTGATGAGGGATACCACTGGTGTCCCCGCTGACTATACCTGCGGGACGTGCACCCAACTCCAGCTCCTCAGAGACCATGTTAAGGAACTGGAGCTGGAGCTGGATGAACGTCGGATCATCCGAGAAGAGTTACAGGGAGGTAGCCACACCCAAGGTACTGAACAAGAGTAGTGAGGTTACAGTCAGGGAAAGGAAAACTAACAGGCAGGCAGTGCAGGGATCCCTCGTGGCCGTTCCCCTTCAAAACAAGTATACCGTTTTGGATGCTGTTGCGGGGGAATGACCTACCGGGTGAAGGCCCCAGCCGCCAGGTCTCGGGCACTGAGTCTGGCTCTGGGGCTCAGAAGGGAAGGGGGGAGCATTGAAAAGCAATAGTAATAGGAGATTCAATGGTTAGGGAAATAGATAGGAGATTATGTGGTCGCGAGCGAGACTCCAGGAAGGTCTGTTGCCTCCCGGGTGCCAGGGCCAGGGATGTCTCGCATAGTGTCTTCAGGATCCTGAAGGGGGAAGGTGAGCAGCCAGATGTCGTGGTGCACATTGGTCCCAACGTCGTGGTAGGGCAAGGGGTGCAGAGGAAATAAACAAGTGTAGGGAGTTAGGCTGGAACTTAAAGGCCAGGACAGACAGAGTTGTCATCTCTGGTTAATTGCCGGTGCTACGTGATAACGAGGCAAGGAATAGGGAGAGAGTGCAGTTGAACACGTGGCTGCAGGAAAGGTGTAGAAGGGAGGGCTTCAGGTATTTGGATAATTGGAGCGCATTTCGGGGAAGGTGGGACCTATAAAAGCAAGACGGGTTGCATCTGAACCAGAGAAGCACCAATATCTTTGGGGGGAGGTTTTCTAGTAGTCTTCGGGAGGGTTTAAACTAATTCGTCAGGGGAATGGGAACCGGATTTGTAGTCCAGCAACTAAGGAAGCCGATATTCAGGACGCTAAAGCGCGTAGTGATGCAGTGGGGAAGGTAACACTGACAAAGGAGAGAACTTGCAGGCAAGGAGATGGGTTGAAGTTTGTATACTTCAATGCAAGAAGCATCAGGAATAAGGTGGGTGAACTTAAGGCATGGATCGGTAATTGGGACTACGATGTGGTGGCCATCACGGAAACTTGGATAGAAGAGGGGCAGAAATGGTTGTTGGAGGTCCTTGGTTATAGATTTCATAGATTTCATAGACTTTACAGTGCAGAAGGAGGCCATTCAGCCCATCGAGTCTGCAGCGGCTCTTAGAAAGAGCACCCTACCCAAGGTCAACAACTCCACCCAATCCCCATAACCCAGTAACCACATACCCAATAACCCCACCCAACACTAAGGGCAATTTTGGACACTAAGGGCAATTTTTCATTGGCCAATCCACCTAACATGCACATCTTTGGACTGTGGGAGGAAACCGGAGCACCCGGAGGAAACCCAAGCATACACGGGGAGGATGTGCAGACTCCGCACAGACAGTGACCCAAGCCGGAATCGAACCTGGGACACTGGAGCTGTGAAGCGATTGTGCTATCCACAATGCTACCTTGCTGCCCCAGTGAGGGAACCATGGTCGACAATATGTTTCAACAAGATTAGTGAGGATGGTAAAAGAGGTGGGGGGGGGGGGGTTGGCATTGTTAATTATAGATTGTATAACAGCTGCAGAAAGGCAGTTCCAGGGGGATCTGCCTACTGAGGTATTATGGGTTGAAGTCAGAAATAGGAAAGGAGCAGTTTCCTTATTGAGAGTTTTCTATAACCCCCCAATAGAAGCAGAGATGTGGAGGAACCGATTGGGAAACAGATTTTGGAAAGGTGCTGAAGCCACCGGGTAGTAGTCATGGGTGACTTAAACTTCCCAAACATTGAGTGGAAACTCTTTAGATCAAATAGTTTGGATGGCGTAGTGTTTGTGCAGTGTGTCCAGGAAGCTTTTCTAACACAGTATGTAGATTGTCCGACCAGAGGGGAGGCCATATTGGATTTGGTACTTGGTAATGAACCAGGGCAGGTGATAGATTTGTTAGTGGTGGAGCATTTTGGAGGTAGTGACCACAATTCTGTGACTTTCACTTTAGTAATGGAGAGGGAGAGGTACGTGCAACAGGGCAAGGTTTACAATTGGGGGATGGGTACATACAATGCTGTCAGACAGGAATTGAAGTGCATAATTCGGGAACATAGACTGTCAGGGAAGGACACAAGTGAAATGTGGAACTTGCTCAATGAACAGGTACTGCGTGTTTTTGATATGTATGTCCCTGTCAGGCAGGGAAGAGATGGTCGAGTGAGGGAACCATGGTTGACAAGAGAGGTTGTTTGTCCTGTTAAGAGGAAGAAGGAGACTTATGTAAGGCTGAGGAAACAAGGTTCAGACAGGGCGCTGGAGTGATACAAGACAGCCAGGAGGGAACTGAAGAAAGGGATTAGGAGAGCTAAGAGAGGGCATGAAAAATCTTTGGCGGGTAGGATCAAGGAAAACCCCAAGGCTTTTTACACATACGAGAGAAATATGATAGTGACTAGAGCGAGGGTAGGTCCGATCAAGGACAGTAGCGGGAGATTGTGTATTGAGTATGAAAAGATAGGAGAGGTCTTGAACAAGTATTTTTCTTCAGTATTTACAAACGAGAGGGGCCATATTGTTGTAGAGGCCATTGTGAAACAGGCTGGAAAGCTCGAGGAGATACTTCTTAGGAAGGAAGATATGTTGGGCGTTTTGAAAAATTTGAGGATAGACAAGTCCCCCGGGCCTGACAGGGACATAGGATTCTATGGGAAGCAAGAAATGAAATTGAAGAGCCGTTTGCAATGATCTTTTCGTCCTCACTGTCAACAGGGGTGGTACCAGAGGATTGGAGTTTAAGACTAGGGAGGTTATGTTGCAATTGTATAAGGTGTTAGTGCGGCCACACCTGGAGTATTGTGTTCAGTTTTGGTCTCCTTACTTGAGAAAGGAAGTACTGGCGCTGGAGGGTGTGCAGAGGACATTCACTAAGTTAATCCCAGAGCTGAAGGGGTTGGATTATGAGGAGAGGTTGAGTAGACTGGGACTGTACTCGTTGGAATTTAGAAGGATGAGGGGGGATCTTATAGAAACATTTAAAATTATGAAGGGAATAGATAGGATAGATGCGGGCAGGTTGTTTCCACTGGCGGGTGACAGCAGAACTAGGGGGCATAGCCTCAAAATAAGGGGAAGTAGATTTAGGACTGAGTTTAGGAGGAACTTCTTCACCCAAAGGGTTGTGAATCTATGGAATTCCTTGCCCAGTGAAGCAGTTGAGGCTCCTTCATTACATGTTTTTAACGTAAAGATAGATAGTTTTTTGAAGAATAAAGGGATTAAGGGTTATGGTGTTCGGGCCGTAAAGTGGAGCTGAGTCCACAAAATATCAGCCATGATCTAATTGAATGGCGGAGCAGGCTCGAGGGGCCAGATGGCCTACTCCTGCTCCTAGTTCTTATGTTCTTATGATTGGAGAGTGGGTGGCGAATATCGTGCCCCTCTTCACAAAAGGGAATAGGGATAACCCTGGGAATTACAGGCCAGTTAGTCTTACTTTGGCGGTAGGCAAAGTAATGGAAAGGGTACTGAGGGATAGGATTTATGAGCATCTGGACACTGCTTGATTAGGGATAGTCAGCACGGATTTGTGAGGGGTAGGTCTTGCCTTACAAGTCTTACTGACTTAATTGAGGAGGTGACCAAGCATGTGGATGAAGGTAAATCAGTGGATGTAGTGTACATGGATTTTAGTAACGCAACCTGCGCTCCGAAAGCTCGTGTTTGAATCAAACCTGTTGGACTTTTAGCAGGTGTTGTAAGCCTTCTTACTGTGCTCATCCCAGTCCAACGCCGGCATCTCCACATCATGGATTTTAGTAAGGCATTTGATAAAGTTCCCCAATGTAGGCTTATGCAGAAAGTAAAGAGGCATAGGATATTGGGAAATTTGGCCAGTTGGATAACGAACTGGCTAACCGATAGAAGTCAGAGGGTGGTGGTGGATGGCAAATATTCAGCCTGGAGCCCAGTTACCAGTGGCGTACCACATGGATCAGTTCTGGGTCCTCTGCTGTTTGTGATTTTCATTAACGACTTGGATGAGGGAATTGAAGGGTGCGTCAATGAATTTGCAGATGATAAGAAAATTGGTGGAGTTGTGGATAGTGAGGAGGGCTGTTGTCGGCTTCAAAGAGACATAGATAGAATGCAGAGCTGTGCTGAGAAGTGGCAGATGGAGTTTAACACTGACAAGTGTGAGTTTGTCCATTTTGGAAGGACAAATATGAATGCGGAATACAGGGTTAACGGTAGGGTTCATGGCAATGTAGAGGAGCAGAGAGATCTTGAGGTCTATGTTCATAGATCTTTGAAAGTTGCCACTCAAGTGGGTAGAACTGTGAAGAAGGCCTATGGTGTGCTGGCGTTCATTAGCAGAGGGATTGAATTTAAGAGCCGTGAGGTGATGATGCAGCTGTACAAAACCTTGGTCAGGCCACATTTGGAGTACTGTGTACATTTCTGGTCACCTCATTTTAGGAAGGATGGGGAAGCTTTGGAAAAGGTGCAAAGGATATTTACCAGGATTTTGCCTGGAATGGAGAGTAGGTCTTACGAGGAAAGGTTGAGGATGCAAGGCCTTTTCTCATTAGACCGGAGAAGGATGAGAGGCGACATGATAGAGGTTTATAAGATGATCAGGAGAATAGATAGAGTTGACAGTCAGATACTTTTTTCCCGGGTGGAACAAACCATTACAAGGAGACACAAATTGAAGGTAAATGGTGGAAGATATAGGGGAGATGTCAGAGGTAGGTTCTTTACCCAAAGAGTAGTGGGGGCATGGAATGCACTGCCTGTGGAAGTAGTTGAGTCGGAAAAATAAGGGACCTTCAAGCGGCTATTGGATAGGTACATAGATTAGGGTAGAATAATGGGAGTGTAGATTAATTTCTTCTTAAGGGCAGCACGGTAGCATTGTGGATAGCACAATTGCTTCACAGCTCCATGGTCCCAAGTTCGATTTCGACATGGGTCACTGTCTGTGTGGAGTCTGCACATCCTCCCTGTGTGTGCGTGGGTTTCCTCCGGGTACTCCGGTTTCCTCCCACAGTCCAAAGATGTGCAGTTTGGGTGGATTGGCAATGATAAATTGCCCTTTTGAGTCCAAAATTGTATGATTAACCTAGGACAAAAGTTTGGCACAACATCGTGGGCCGAAGGGCTTGTTCTGTGATGTTTTTCTCAATAGAGTGAGTAATTCCTGACCTTTCAATAATAACACAATACATTGAACAGCACATTCCTGCTCACAATTAACTAAACTGATTATTTTGCAATCGAAAAACCATGACAAAAATCTGATTATTTTCAGTCCAATGATTACTGCATATATCTAAAAATCTTTGTACTTTTCACAATAACATGCATTTAGAGATATAGATGAGTACCAGCAATTATCTTTCAGGTTTTAAATTCATTAATTACTAGAAATATCGGTGCTATGTGGTGGAATACAATGTGATCTCTCTGCCTGTTTCGACTGAATACGTCTCAGTAATTTACACGATGGAATCCGGGAAGTAATGGGCTGAGAAACAATTATATATTGTGTGACATATTTATTTAAATGATTGAGTCTATCTGACTGCCACAACTGCATAACCACAAGTTCCAGCTGGTGTTGTTGGGGAGACTGGTCCTTTTGGTTCCCTTCTGCATCCTCTCGGGTTTCTCCTATGGAAAATACCGACTGTTCCACAATAAGAGAGTGATCAACCATTATTTTCATTCATTATCGATCAATTAGAGTCGTTCCCCAGGTTTAATGGACTAACCAATGCCGGGGTATAATGTGATGGTTAAGATTGGAGCTGGAGGATTGTAGGAGAATCTAACTCTGCCATGGCCTTGGTGATCTGCTGAACAGATGCTGCGTTCCAGTCACAGTGCTGCCCTTTCGCTCAAAGCAACTCCTTTTAATATCTCCAGCACTTCATTTATCTTCTCCGGTTTGGTTGGATAGTCGAGCTGCATGGAGGAAGGAGAGAGAGGAAGGAGGATAGCTGGAGCGGGGATGTTGCTGGACATGGTGGACCGGGGGTCAGATTCGGCCCAAGGATGGGAGGATTGTTTTGCTGAGGAACGTGCCCAGCCGCCTGCAGCTCGACGTGAATTGATGGCCTGCTGCTGCTCCTGGAGGCTCCACGGCTTGGCCCCTTGCACTGCTGAATTCTGGTATCGTTCTACTGACTTTGGGATTCTGGTATCGTTCTACTGACTTTCGTCTGTTTTGGAGAGACTATCTGGGGGTTTCCTCCAGACGTTGCTGTGGTAAATGTATTACTGCTACTATTCACCAATGTATTGCATTACATTGTATTGTATTATGTTGATGCCCTTGTGGGCTCCGACTATGGCTCCGCACCCTCGGGGGAGGTATATAGATCTGCAGCCAGTCGCAGGCAGGCAGAGATATAGCTGATTAAATCCACTGTTCACTTCAACTCTTCGGCTCATGTGAATTGATGGTCGCGTCAATTGCAATGTCACTGGGTGGTCATTTTCTGGATTGCTGGCGGACTTTTCAAGCTGTACTGGTCGGTCAGCGAGTTTTGGGCTTTTCAAGCTGTGCTGGTGTATCAGCGAGTTTTGGTATTTTTAAGCTGTACTGGTGTGTCAGGGAGTTTTGGTCTTTTCAAGATGTACTGGAGTGTCAGTGAGTTTTGGACTTTTCAAGCTGTACTGGTGTGTCAGGGAGTTTTGGTCTTTTCAAGCTGTACTGGTGTGTCAGGGAGTTTTGGTCTTTTCAAGCTGTACTGGTGTGTCAGCGAGTTTTGGTCTTTTCAAGATGTACTGGAGTGTCAGTGAGTTTTGGACTTTTCAAGCTGTACTGGATTGTCAGTGAGTTTTGGTCTTTTCAAGCTGTACTGGATTGTCAGCGAGTTTTGGTCTTTTCCAGCTGTGCTGGTGGGTCAACAAGTTTTGTATTAGAGACTGTTTTGTTGTACTGGGGCTGTCTCTGTTTGGTTCTTACCTTGTGCTTGTTGTCTCAGTCAAATGTTGTTAAACTGCTCTGCTTGCCGGTTGGGCAGGTTGCCACGGTGCTGTGAAGGAGGGTCTCTCTCTCCTCTGCCAGGCCCGGGAGTGTATCTTTCCGGTCGTCTGTGCTCCTCGAGGCCGTGCCTTTTCTCCGATGTGAGGCTACCGGGCCGGGGGGTGGGGGGGGTGTGCGGGGGGTGCGATAAACAGCACGAGGACTGACTTTTTGGAATTTTGTGTTATTTATTACTGTTGTTTCTTTCGTATTATTCAACTGCTCTGTTTCCAAATGATCCCTTGCCTGTTGGGCAGGTTACCACGGTTCCGCGAAAGAAGGACCCTCTGTCCTCTGCCAGGCCCGGGTGTGGATCGTAGCAGGAACTGTCGTATGTTTGGAGGGATTTTGTCCTCTGATGTGAGGCTACTGTGCCGGAGAGGGGGTGGGGGGGGGGGGTGGGGGGTCGGGGGGGGGCGGGGGGGGGGGGGAGATCGGGTGACTGACGAAGTAGCCGCATACTGGTGTGGTTGTTAACTCGGAACACCTTCGAGGGGACATCCAGGAGGAGCTTGTGTAACATACATGGCTGGCTTTTGGTATTAGTAGTTATTTACGTGTTGCTGTTTTCTGTCGATGAATTGGCTCTCGTATGTAGCTGTTCAATGTTTTGAGATAATGCTCCTTGTGACTGATGCGCTCATGTGACTGTTACATGTGTTGAGGCCCTGTGCTTTGTGATTAATGTGTCCATGTGACTGTTAAAGGTATCGAGGCTCTGTGCCTTGTGACTGATGTGCTCCTGTGATTGTTAAATGTATTGAGATCCTGTGCCTTGTGATTATTGTGTCCATGTGACTGTTAAATATATTGAGGCACTGTGCCTTGTGACTGATGTGCTCATGTGACTGTTAAATATATTGAGGCCTTAGGCCTTGTGACTGATGTGACCCTGTGACTTTTAAATGTTTTGAGGCCTTAGGCCTTGTGACTGATGTGCTCATGTGACTTTTAAAAGTATTGAGGCCTTAGGCCTTGTGACTGTTGTACTCCTGTGACTGTTAAATTTATTGAGGTCCTGTGTCTTGTGACTGATGTGCTCCTGTAACTGTTAAATGTATTGAGGTCCTGTGCCTTGTGACTGTTGTACTCATGTGACTGTTATATGTATTCAGGCACTGTGCCTTGTGACTGATGTGCTCCTGTGACTGTTAAATCTATTGAGGTCCTGTACCTTAGATATCATAGAATTTACAGTGCAGAAGGATGCCATTCGGCCATGGAGTCTGCACCGGCTCCTGGAAAGAGCACCCTACCCAAGGTCAACACCTTATCCCCATAACCCAGTTGTGGTATTGTGCGAAGCTAATAATGGCATGATGGGAAAACTAGTCAAGTCTTCTTGGTACAATTGAATTTAAACTGACTTCACATAACCTAAGGCACAAATACAAACAGCCAATGTCAACTTGACCTGAGAATTGGCTGACTCTAAAACTCGGATAAGGCGCGTTCGTCATGAGACCAGAGCAGTCTAAATACATACAATAAGCTAAAAAACTGTCTCTTCCTGTACTTAAACAAATTTGTCCATCTCTTAAAACCAAGACAAGATAATGATATGAGACCCCAGTCCTCTAAAGGTCAGCAAGGTGACGCCATTGTAATGATTATTACTTATGTTTTACTTTTGATCAAATTCCTGACCAAGCTGTATTCATGTTATCTTGATCCTATAATGTATAAAAATCGTCTTATTCTTCTGTGATATTGCAGACTTGGGACGGACGCAGCAGTTTGTACTTGACTGCCTTCCGACTTCAAGTCTCAGCCAATACTGCTAACAGGTGTAATCCGTAAAATAAAGTTCAGTTTTGCTTACCTAATGAATGCTGTTTGAATCTTTCTATCACAATACAGAAGCGGGGAAAATATTGACTACGACAGTGTCAAATTAGACATTCCTGTGTTCGTACAAATCCCAATCGGTCCCATCCCCTCAAATCACCAGCTACGGATGTAGATCGACACCGTGCACCAACATGCTGTGCCAACGTCTCCCCCCTTCATCAGCCCTCTTGCTTTACATTGTCCATTTCCTTTTGGTAATGAATGCTGTCACGTCTGCTATCCTCACACTCCAGATTATCCTCACACTGTTTTTATTAATCGTCTTTCACGCCTGACCTTATCAGAGCTGAAGATAATCCATCGTCTCCAGCCGTCAATTCTAACTCCGTCTCCAAACATCCTGTCATCATCATTTCATGTTTGCAATGAATTCGGCACAATCGTTGAATCCCTACAGAGCAGAAGGCCATTCGGTCCATGTACATTTCAACCTCTGGAATTCAACCTCCTCAGTCTCAATCCCTTATTCCTGTCCCCATAACCTCAACTAATCTTTGAACAATAAGGGACAATATAGCAGGACCAATTCAACCGGCCTGCATAGTTTTGGACTGTACACGTATTCCTAAGATATTTTGTTTCTATTTTCATTTCAGGGATGGCATGTGGCACAGTCGTTAGCACGGCTGCCTCAGACTGTCAATCACCCGGATGCAATGTTAGCCTCTGGTCACTCTCTGTGCGGAGTCTGCACGTTCGTCCCGTGTCTGCGTGGGTTTGCTCCGGGTGCTCCGGTTTCCTCCCACAGTCTAAAGATTTGGAGGTTAGGTGCCATGGACAATCAAAAGTGTCCCTTATTAACGAAAAATGTGCAGGTTAGGTGGATTGGCCATGGTAGAATTACCCTTAGTGCTCAGGGAATTGCAGGTTAGATAACAGGGAGAGGACGCGCGGACGGGCCTGGGTAAGGCACTGTTGCAGAGGGTTGGTGCAGATAGATGTGATAAATGTCTCCTTCTGCACTGTTAGATTGTTACGGTTCTATTCCATGGATCTGCATTCCCAATATAATACATTCAGCCCATCTGTTTTAACGTATGTAAAGGTTTCAGACGGGGGACACATCGTCCACCTGCTTTTGACTTTCAGGTATCCAAACACAAATACTCACATTCCTGACGATACACATCACCAAAAACCTGTCCTGATCCACCTAACACCAAGAAAGCACAACAGCGCCTATATTTCCTCAGGAAACTAAGAACATTTGGCATGTCCACATTAACTCTTACCAACTTTTACAGATGCACCATAGAAAGTATCCTATCTGGCTGCATCACAGCCTGGTATGGCAACTGCTCGGCGCAGGACCGCAAGAAACTTCAGAGAGTCGTGAACACAGCCTAGTCCATCACACGAACCTGCCTCTCATCCACACCTCCCGCTGCTGGGGAAAGCGGGCAGCATAATCAAAGACCCCACCCACACGACTTACTCACTTTTCCAACTTCTTCCGTCGGGCAGGAGATACAGAAGTCTGAGACCACGCTCGAACAGACTCAAAATCATCTTCTTCCCCGCTGTTACCAGTCTCCTAAACGACCCACTTATGGACTGACCTCATTAACAGTACACCCTGTATGCTTGATCCGATGCCATTGTAATGTAATTCCCTTGTGTACCTTGTGTTGTCCTATTATCTATTTTCTTTTATTTCCATTTCTTTCCATATACTTAATGATCATTTGAGCTGCTCGCAGAAATATACGTTTCACTGTACTTCGGTACACGTGACAATAAACAAAATCCAAATCCAATCCAAACAAATCATTCCATTTCGGCCTTTTGTTTTTTTTTGCAAATTCTTTCGATTTCAAAAATGCAAGTCATATAATTTCGAGTCTCTCTATGTAAAGTGTCCATGTTGCTGGATGCACGCTGCGCGTCCATCTCCTCAATTTCAGCGCTTCGTTATTTACCTGTTGAACCTCTTTTCCTCAATGCAGCTAATCCAGGAATAATCTAGGAAGCCATACTCACGGATCCAAAGCAGAACTGACACAGTAAACATTTTGCTTTTCCCAAGGAGATTTGTATCAATGTTTAGAAAGGCCAAAATAGGTGTTCACCTTCTTCGTTGCCTTTGTGACTGGATTGGAGATAAGGGAAGTGCACCGTTTGTTGGTTCAGGAACACATCTTACAAAACAGGATGTTACTAACTGCAGAACGATGTAAGCATGAGTCAAGCTGGCAGGAAAGGGCTGAAGAACCTGAATTGTCAGCAGCCAATTGTTACGATATATGTGTTCCTCATGATACATTTTACAGTTTATGGCAGTGCATACAAATTACATCGAGGGGTCTGACAATCAGTGTATTTGAGCATTGCTATGGAATTGTCATTCAACAAGCCATGTTTATCATAGAATTTATAGTGCAGAAGGAGGCCACTCGGCCTACCAAGAGCACCCTACCCGAGGTCAACACCTCCACCCTATCCCCATAATCCAGTAACCCCACCCAACACTTAGGGCACTTTACCATGGCCAATCCACATAACCTGCACATCATTGGACTGCGTGAGGAAATCGGAGCACCCGGAGGAAACCCACGCAGACATGGGGAGGATGTGCAGACTCCACACAGACAGTGACCCAAGCCAGAATTGAACCTGGGACCCTGGAGCTGTGAAGCAATTATGCTAATCACAATGCTACCGTGCTGCCCTCTAATTTGTTGGAGTCTCAATGGTGGCCACAGGAATGCCTATAGCTGCCCCTTCCAAGTAATCTCCTGGAACTATTCAATCCATCCCCTGTTGCTGCTTTCATCTGCGAGGCCACTCCCACTGAAAGTATGTGTGGAATCTCATGCAAGCGACCATTTAGAAGTCTATTTGTCTGGAGAAGCATTCAATTATATTTCGGTTACCACCCCCATCGCTTCCACTCCCCAAAGGGCCTCCTGCGCCAAGCCCACATTGGCTGCTTATTTATATCCCAGAAGTCATAGGAAACTGGTTTTAAACACCCCCCTCCCCCCACTCAGCTGGGTCGCTGTGATGCAGGTAACGCCATAGGAACGCAGGCGTCGCAGATGTCTGGGACTCCTGTAGGAAAACAACACCCACCCCAAGTCCAACACCTCGTCCATTTCGACAGAAGGCGGGAAATTCATTGCCACCTTTGCCTTTTGTTGCAGGCCGGAAGTGTTGAAATGGACACGGACGCGTCGTTTCTGCGTGATTCCTCAGCCTTTCTTTCAGCGATCACTCCTGGACCTGCGGCAATGTCAGTGGGCAGAAACCCCCATGTCCGATTCCTGGTCAAACTGATCCAACTCCAATATTCCAAAGTGCGGTCGCCTCGCTGGGTACCACTGGCAATCGCTGCTGAGGGAGGGATACCACCAGGCCCGCGTGGCTAGTCCTCGGTATCTCTTCCATTGAGCTCCACAGATGGTTCTCATGTATATTCACGTCCTTCCCTTACACCCGCACCGGATATGAGACAGGCGCGGTGTGTTTAATGACCAATTTAGGAATCCATAATGCCAGATCAGTATAATTCGGAAAGCACACGCATCCGACAGTGATGAATTCTCACACGAGCCTGGCTGTCTTCGCTCTGGTCTGTTCCTGCTTGCCACCGATCCAATCCCAGTGAAACAAGGTTCAATTGCCTCCACAAGTGACGACCCATTAAAAGCGGACATTAGATGTGTGGTTGCGTGCGGAATGGTCCTGTAGCAGAACAGGAAAAGGGAAATGCGGGTTTCCGGGAAGCCTGATGTCCGTTAGCTCATCTTCTAAACTTCTTCCTTTGGGCAGGAAATACTGAAGTCTGAGAACACGCACGAACAGACTGAAAAACAGCTTATTCGCCGCTGTTACCAGAATCCCAAACGATCCACTTATAGGCTGCCCTCATTAACACTACACCCCTGTATGCTTCACCCCACGCCGGTGTTATGTAGTTACATTGTGTACCTTGTGCTGCCCTATTATGTATTTACCTTTATTCCCTTTTATTTTCAGGTACTTAATGATATGTTGAGCTGCTCGCAGAACAAATATTTTCACTGGACCTCGGTATACGTGACAATAAACAAATCCAATCCAATCCAATCCAACAAGTGACGACCCATCGAAAGCGACCATTAGATTGGTGAGATCGTGTGGAATGGCCATGCAGTGTTTAGGAAGTGCAGAAGTGTTTGGGCAGGCTGGGAGAGTGGGCAGCAGCAAATTAAATGCAATGTGGAAAAGTATGAGGTTATGCACTTTAGAAGGGGAAATGGCGGCATAGACTATTTTCTAAATGGGGAAACGCTTAGGAAATCAGAAACACAAAGGGACTTGGGAGTCCTTGTTCACGATTCTGTTAAGGTTAATGTGTAGGTTCAGTCGGCAGTTAAGAAGGCAAATACAGTGTTAACATTCATGTCGAGTGAGCTGGAGGTCAAGACAAGCGATGTATTTCTCAGCCTGTATGTGGCTCTAGTTAGACATGGGAATATGGTGAGCAGTTTTGGGTCCCGCATCTAAGCAAGGATGTGCTGGCATTGGAAAATATCCAGAGAAGATTCACAAGAATGATGCCTGGGATAATTTGCTTGTCATATGAAGAAAGGTTGAGGACTCTGGTCTTGACTCGTTGGAGATCAGAAGGATGAGGGGGAATCTTGTTAAAGCTTACAGGATGTTGTGAGGTCTGGATAGAGTGGACGTGGAGAGGATGTTTCCACTTGTAGGAAAATCTAGAAGCAGAGGACACAGTGCTGAAGAATCAGTCGGGCCGCAGAAGGGATTCGATAGGCAAGAAGAGTGGGAAAAGACGTGGCAGATGGAATTTATTATAGAACAGTACAGCACAGAACAGGCCCTTCGGCCCTCAATGTTGTGCCGAGCCATGATCACCCTACTCAAACCCACGTATCCACCCTATACCCGTAACTCAATACCCCCCCCCCCTTTAACCTTACTTTTTAGGACACTACGGGCAATTTAGCATGGCCAATCCACCTAACCCGCACATCTTTGGACTGTGGGAGTAAACCAGAGCACCCGGAGGAAACCCACGCACACAAGGGGAGGACGTGCAGACTCCGCACAGACAGTGACCCAGCCGGGAATCGAACCTGGACAGTGTGGACTAATGCACTTTGGAAGGAGGAACAGAAATTCAGAAGAACAAAGGGACTTGGGAATCCTTGTTCACGATTCTCAAGGTTAACGGGCATGTTAACCTTGTTAATGCAATGTTAGCATTCATGTAAAGAGGGCTGGAATACAAGGCCAGGGATGTACTTCTGAGACTGTATAATGTTCTGGTCAGACACCATTTAGACTTTGTGAGAAGTTTTCGGCCCCGTACCTGAGGAAGGATGTGCTGGCCTTGGAAAGGGTCAAGAGGAGGATCACAAGAATGATCCCTGGAATGAAGAGCTTGTCGTGTGAGGAACGGTCGAGGACTCTGGGTCTGTACTCGTTGGAGCTCAGAAGGATGAGGGGGAATCTTATTGAAACACACAGGATACTGCGAGTCCTGGATAGAGTGGACTTGGAGTGGATGTTTCCACTTGCAGTAAAATCTAGAACCAGAAGACACAATCTCAGACAAAATGGGACGACACTTTCACACAGAGATGAGGAGGAATTTCTTCAGCCAGAGGGTGGTGAATCTGTGGAACTCTGCCGCAGTAGTCTGTGGAGGCCGAATCACTGAGTGTCATTGAGACGGAGGTAGATAGGTTCTTGATTAATAAGGGGATCAGGATATGGGGAGAAGACAGGAGAATGGGGATGAGAAAAATATCAGCCATGATTGAATGGCAGAGCAACTCGATGGGCCCAGTGGTCTAATTCTCCTCCCATATCTTATAATCTTTCATAGAGAATAACAGATACCCAAGAGTGAGTTCCAGATGGGGATCCAATTGCCTCACAGTGCCATGCTCCCATCTGAATTCCAAACCTTATTGACTGATTACGTCCAGAGACTTTCTCCCCTTGTCGTTGCGGGTTTCCTCCGGGTGCTCCGGCTTCCTCCAAAAGTCCCACGATGTGCAGGTTTGGTGGATTGACCATGATAAATGTGTAGGATAACGATGCAGTTTGAACCGTGGTCGAGTGCCCTTTCGGAGTCCTGTACAGAATCGATGTGTCGAATGGCTCCTGCAACACTGCAGTGACAAAGAGAGAATAATGGTAGTCAGTCCAGAAGCCATTTGGCCGATCAATTCTCCACCGGCCCGCAGAAATAGCTCCCCACTTAAGCCCTCGGCTCCAATTTCTCCCCATTCCCAATACCTGCACACTAATGGACACTTGATCATGGCCAATCCACCTACCCTGCGCTTCTTTGGACTATGGGAGGAAATCGCAGTTCACGGAGGAAACCCACACAGACACTGGGAGGAAGTTCAAACTCCATACAGGCAGTGACCCGAGGCTGGAATTGAACCCGGTCCATGGTGCTGTGAGGCAGCAGTGCTAACCACGGTGCCACTCGAAGGAAGGACAAAAAGCGACAGAAAGTGATTAGACTTCACACATAATTGCAGTTATTTCCTGCTGTGTCTCTTTTTCGAAAATGTTTCCTTCATGTTTCTGATGTGTCGGAGACGTCAACATCACTGAATCAATTCACTGTATCGGGACACATACTGTAAATAACTTCTGTTAGTAAATTTATACATTACTTAGGTATAAAAAAGAAATGTCCACTCAAACATTCCCAACCCCATATCATTGTAAATGCAAAGCGTACTCACTATTCCAGAAATATTGAAGTTGAAAATATTTTCAGTAGCTTTTTACCGACATTTTTCCAAAGAGCGAAACATTTAACAATATTTTCCAAATTGTTCTAAACTCTTTATCAAAGTCCTTGTAATGTTTTCTCAGATTCTGTGGAAAACTTTTCATCACTTAAACTCCACGGGAGTTTAAGATATGCAGAGTGAGAGAGAGACAAACACAGGGTGAGAGAGACGTAGACAGGTGACACACACACAGACAGACAGCGTGAGAAAGCGAGAGTTAGAGACACGGAGAGAGAGACACACAGAGAGACAGACGCACAGAGAAACAGAGAGGAATATATACAGAGAGAAATACAGAGAGAAAGATGTCGTCTGAGAGGGACACAGTGAGAAGGTCAGTGAAAGATGCGGAGAGAATCACATGGAATGAGATACATGGAGAGAGATATACCGAGAGCGATTCATGGCGATCGGGACACGGAGACAAGGACTGGAGATGGTGAGTAAGAGAGAACATTACAGAAAGATGGACAAACATAGAACATAGAATATTACAGCGCAGTACAGGCCCTTCGGCCCACGATTTTACACCGTCCTGTGAAAACCCTCTGAAGCCCATCAACACTATTCCCTTATCGTCCATATGAGTATCCAATGACCATTTGAATGCGTTTAGTGTTGGTGAGTCCACTACTGTTGCAGGCAGCGCATTCCACGCCCTTACTACTCTCTGAGTAAAGAACCCACCCCTGACATCTGTCCTATATCTATCTCCCCTCAATTTAAAGCTAATTCCCCTCTTGCTGGACATCACCATCCGAGGAAAAATGCTCTCAATGTCCACCCTATCTAATCCTCTGATCATCTTGAATGCCTCAATTAAGTCACCTCAACCTTAAAGGCAGATAGGCAGAGGGAAACAGAGAGAGGGGCACGGATAGAGAGGCGCACAGAGACAGACAGAGAAAGACACAGGGCGAGAGAGGGAGACACGGGGACAGTGGGGAAGCGAGGGAGGAACAGGATGGTGGAAACTGGAGCAGGAATAGGCCGTTAGGCCCTTCGAGCCTGCTCTGCTATGCAATATGATCATGACTGATCCTCGATTTCACTGTCATATTCCGCTGTCCCCACATTCCCCTTGATGTCATTAATATATAAAATATCTATATGTTTCCATTCATTCAGAGACTTGGCCTCCTTTGCCTTCTGGGTTCGAATGTGCCACAGGATCACTAAACTCTGAGTGAAGAAATATTTCCTAATCGTTGTCCTACACAGACTCAGAATTCAGCAGGGCAGGTTTTACATAAACACAATTGACTGAAGGGCACTGTAAACATAAATTGTTTACATATAATTTACAGTGCAGAAGGAGGCCATTCACCCCATCGAGACATCACCGGCTTTTGGAAAGAGCAACCTACCCAAGGTCAACACCTATCCCCATACCCCAGTAACCCCACGCAACACTAAGGGCAATTTTGGACACTAAGGGCAATTTATCATGGCCAGTCCACCTAACCTGCACATCTTTGGACGGTGTGAGGAAACGGTGCCACCGGAGGAAACCCACGCACAGGGAGGATGTGCAGACTCAACACAGACAGTGACCCAAACCGGAATCGAACCTGGGGCCCTGGAGCTGTGAAGCGATTGTGCTATCCACCATGCTACCGTGCTGCCCATACATTTACAGCATGGTATTGTTTAAGAAACACTGATTAATGTAGGGCCCAATTTACATAGACTCTGTTTACCATATTGTAGGGTTTACGTAAACACTGCCTCTGCTAGTGCAGTGTTTACATGGTCACAGTTCACAGTGTACGGTATACTTTCACTCTGTTTACAGTAGGGCATTGTTTACATAGACTCTTTTTATCGCAGTGTTCATTTTACGTACACATAGTTTACTGCAGGGGACTGTTTACAATGACTCTGTTTACAGTAGTTCCTGGATTACTTTCACTCTGTTTACTGTTGGGCACTGCTTATATTGACTCAGTTTACAGCAGTGTACGATTTAGGTAATCACTGTTTCCTGTCGGGCGGTATTTACATATAGTTTTTGCACTGCTGTGCAGTGTTTAAATACTACTTGCTATAGGGCACTGTTTGCACATACTCTGTTTACGGCCGTCTGCGGTTTACATTCACTCTGTTTACTGGAGGGAACTGTTTACACAGACTCTGTTTGCTGTAGGGCAGTGTTTATATACTGTGTACTGCAGGGCACTATTTACGTTGACTCTGTTTACAGCAGTTTACTGTTAAGATAAACAGTTTACTGTTGGGCACTGTTTACATAGACTCTGTTTACAGCAGTGTACCTTTGACGCAAGCAAAGTTTTATGTATGGCACTCTTTGCATCGACACTATTCACATTAGTGCACGGTCTTCTTTCACTCTGTTTACTGGCGGGCAATTTTGACAGAATCTCGGTTTACAGCAGTGTACGGTTTAGACACATACTGCTTACTGCAGGGCACTGTATACATGTCCTCTGTTTACAGTTGTGAATGGCTTACTTTCACTCTGATTACTGCAGGGCGCTATTTACATGAACTCCGTTAACTGTGCAGCACTGTTTAAATACGGTTGACTGTCGGGTACTATGTATATAGACTCTTTTTACAGCAGTGTACTGTTTAGGTTATCATTGTGTACAGTAGGACGTTATTTACTTTGGGTCAGTTTACTGCAGGGCGCTGCTTAAGTATTGCTTATTGTAAGACACTGTTGCCATATACTCTGTTTACAGCAATATACGGTTCACATCAACACTGTTTACTGTAGGACAGTGTTTACATTGATTGTTTACAGCACTGTACGATTTACATATACACTGTAGTGCGCTGTTTCTATTCATTCTGTTTTCTGCAGGGCACTGTAAGTATGAACTGTTTATAGCATTGTACATTTTATATAAACACTGTACTGTAGGGAACTGTTTACATGGACTCTATTTACTGTAGTATATGCATTAGTTTCACACGTTAATGTAGGGCCCTGTTTCCACAGCTCAGTTTACTGTAGAACACTATTTAAATGCTATTTACTGTAGGGAACTGCTTACATTGACTCGGTTTACAGCCGTGCACGGTTTTCGTAAACACTGTTTCCAGAATGGCGCTCTTTACATAGACTCTGGTGATTGTAGTGTGCGGTTCACGTCAAAGTTGTTTTTTGTCGGTCACTCTTTACAAAGACGTTGTTTACAGTAGTCTACCGTTTTCATTCACTCTGTTTACCGAAGGGCACTGATAACATAGATTCTGTTCACAGCAGTGTATGGATTACTTTCACGCTGTTTCCGGCAGGTGTGTTTCGATAGACTCCGTTTACTGTGCAGCACTGTTTAAATATTGTTTACTGTCGGGAACTGTTTACATAGATTCTGCTAACAGAAATGTACGGTGTCGGTTATCTCTGGACTGTCGGGCGCTGTTTACATTGAGTCTCTTTACTGCAGGCCACTGTTTAAATATTGATCACTGCAAGGAACTGTTTACATAGTCTCTGCAGCAGTGTACGGTTTACACAAACACTGTTTAATGAAGGACACTGTTTAAATAGATTGTTTAAAGCAGTGTAGGGTTCACATTAACAGTTTACTGATTTTGACACTGTTTATTGGAGGTAAATGCTTACATTAACTCTTTACAGCAGTGTACGGTTTACCAAAACACTGTTTACTGTGGAGCACTGTTAACATCGACTCAGAATTCAGCAGTGCAGATTTTACATGAACACTATTTACTTTAGGACACTGTTTACATAAATTGTTACAGCATTGTATTGTTTAAAAAACACTGATTAATGTCGGGACCTATTTATATAGACTACCATAATGTATGGTTTACGTAAACACTGTTTCCTGTGGTGCACTGTTTACATGGCCACAGTTCCTAGTGTACGGTTTACTTTGACTCTGTTTAGAGTAGGACATTGTTTACATAGACTCTGTTTACAGTAGTGTCTGGATTACTTTCACTCTGTTTACTGCAGGCCACTGTTTAATTAGACCCAATTTACTTGAGGGAACTGTTTAAATACTGTTTACTGTGGGGCATTGTTGACATAGACTGTTTACAGCAGTGTACGATTTAGGTAATCACAGTTTCCTTTATGCCGCTGTTTACATAGAGTCTTTTTGCTGCTGGGCACTGTTTAAATACTACTTTCTGAAGGGCACTGTTTGCATATGGTCTGTTTACGGCAGTCTGCGGTTTACATTCTCTCTATTTACTGTAGGCCACTGTTTACACAGACTCTGTTTGCTGTATGTCGCTGTTTAAATGCTGTGCACTACACGGCACTATTTCCCTTAACTCTGTTTACATAGACTCTGTTTACAGCAGCGTACGAATTACATAAACACTGTTTACAGCAGGGCACTGGATACATGTACTCTGTTTACAATAATGCATGGATTACTTTCACTCTGTTTACTTAGAGCACGTTTATGTAGACTCTGTTTACAGCAGTGTACGGTTTAGGTTATCATTGTGTACTGTCGGACGTTGTTTAAATTGAGTCTGTTTCCTGCAGGGCACTGCTTATATACTGCTTACTGTAGGGCGCTGTTTGCATAGACTCTGTTTACAGCAGTGTACGGTACCGGTTATCATTGTGTAGTTTAGGGCGCTGTTTATATTGAGTCTGTTTACTGCAGGCCACTGCTTAAATATTGCTTACTGAAAGGCTCTGTTTCCATAGACTCTGTTTACAGTAGTGTACGGTTTACATCAATACTGTTTACGGTAGACACTGTTTACATTCATTCTGTTTACTGTACGGCACCGTAAATATGTTTACAGCAGTGTGCGGTGTAGGTAATCACTGTTTACATAGAGTATGTTTACTGCAGGGCACTGTTTAAATACGGCTTACTGCAGGGCACTGTTTACATATACACTGTTTCTGGCAGTCTGCGGTTCACATTCACTCTGTTTACTGTATGGCACTGCGTACACAGACTCTGTTTACTGTAGGGCACTGTCTAAATACTATTCACTTGACGGCTTTATCTTCCTTTACTCTCTTTACAGCTGTGTACGATTTACATAAACACTGTATACTGTAGGGAACTGTTAACATAGACTGTTTACCTGAGTGCAGGGTTTACTTTCGCTCTGTTTACTGGCGGGCACTTTTTACATAGACTCGGTTTACAGCAGTGTACGGTTTACATAAATATTGTTTACTGCAGGGCATTGTTTACATGGACTCTGTTTACAGTAGTGCATGGATTACTTTCGCTCTGATTGCGGCAGGTGCTGTTTAGATAGATTCCGTTCACTGTGCAGCACTGTTTAAATACTGTTTACTGTCGGGAACTGTTTACATAGACTCTGTTTACAGCAATGTACGGTGTCGGTTATTTGTGTACTGTAGGGCGCTGTTTACATTGAGCCTCTTTACTGCTGGCTACTGTTTAAATATTGCTTACTGTAAGGCACTGTTTACATATACACAGTTTACTGTCGGGCACTGTTTATAAACACTGTTTACTGCAATGTGCATTTTACGTAAACGCTGTTTTCTGTAGGGCACTCTTTTCATAGACGTTGTTTACAGCAGTGTACGGTTCACATAAATACTGTTTAACGTAGGGCGCTGTTTACATAGGCTCTGTTTACAGAACTGTACGGTTCACATTTACAGTGTTTACGGTGGGACACTGCTTAGATATACTATGTTTACAGTATACTTTTTCCATAGACATTGTTTACTGTAGGGCACTGTTTGCAAAGGCTATTTACTTTAAAACTGTTTACGGTAGGGCACTGCTTAGATAGACGTTGTTTTCACCAGTGCACGCTTTATATAAACACTGTTTACTGTACGGCACTGTTAACATAGACTCAGTTTACATCAGTGTACGTTTACGTTAACACTGATTACTGTCGGGAACTGTTTACATAAACTCTGTTTACAGCAGTGCACGGTTTATGTAAATACTTTACTGTAGGGTGCTGTCCACGTTGACTCTGTTTACAGTAGTATACCATTTACATAACACTGTTTACTGTAGGGCACTGTTTCCATACCCTCTGTTTACACTAGTGTATGGTTTGCATTAACGTTGTTTTCTTTAGGGCACTGTTTATATACTTTGTTTACAGCAGTGTACAGTTTAGGTAAACATTGTTTACTATAGTGCGCTGTTTACATAGACTTTACAGCAAGGCACGGTTTGCATAAACGCTGTTTACTATAGGGCACTGTTTACATAGGCTGTTTACAGCAGGGTACGATTTGCATAAACCGTGTTTACTTTAGGGCACTGTTTATATACTTTGTTTGCAGAAGTGTAGGGCTAACATAATCACTGTTTACTGTAGAGCCCTGTTTACATAGACTGTTTCCAGCAGGTACGGTTTGCATAAACCGTGTTAACTTAGGGCTCTGTTTACATAGTCTCTGTGCAGAGCAAGTTACGGTTTACTTAAAAACTCTTTACTGTCTTGCACTGTTTACATAGACTCTGTTGACAGCAGTGTATGGTTTACATAAACACTGTTTAACGTGGAGCGCTATTTACATAGACTCTGTTTCCAGTAGTGTACGGTTCACATGCACACTGTTTATGGTAGGACACTGCTAAGATATACGATGTTTAATGCAGAGCATAATTTACATAAACACTGTTACTGTACGGTACTGTTTACATCGAATCTGTTTACAGCTGTGTACGTTTTACACAAACACTGTTTACTGTCGGAAGCTGTTTACATAGACTCTTTACTCTAATGCACTATTTCAATTCTGTATGCTTTAGGGCGCTGTTTACATCGACTGTTTACGGCAGTGTACGGTTCACGTAAACATTTTTACTGTAGGTCTCTGTTTACATAGACTCTGTATCCAGCGTGCATGGTTTCAATATTGTTTACTGTCGGGCGTTGCAGACATTGACTGTTTACAGCATTGCACGATTTGCATAAACACTGTTAACTTTAGTGCACTGATTACATAGAGTATATTTACAGCAGTGTACCGTTTACATAGATACTGTTTACTGTCGGGCAATGTTTGTAAACACTCTGTTTACTGTGGTGTGTGGTTCACGTAAACACTGTTTCCTGTCGCGCACTCTTTACTCTTTACGTTGTTTACAGCACTGTACGGTTTACATTCACTCTGTTTACTGACGGACACTGTTTTCGTAGACACTGTTCACACGAGCGTATGGATTACTTTCACTCTGTTTACAACAGTGTACGGTTTACATAAACACTGTGAACTTTTGGGCACTGTTTGCATAGACTGTTTACAACAGTGTATCGTTTACATATGTACTGCTTTCTGTCGGACACTGTTTATAAACACTCTCTTTACTGTAGTGCGCGGTTTATGTAAACACTGTTTTCTGTCGGGCACTCTTTACATAGACGTTGTTTACAGTACTGTATGGTTCACATAAACACTGTTTAACGTGGAGCGCTATTTACATAGACTCTGTTTCCAGTAGTGTACGGTTCACATGCACACTGTTTACGGTACGACACTGCTTAGATATACGATGTTTACAGCAAAGCATAGTTTACATAAACACTGTAACTGTACGGTACTGTTTACATCGACTCGAAAAATGTAGCAAATTGTGAAGTCCACTTCTCTGAAACGAATGGCAAATTATTCAAAATGCTGAACTGGATGAAGAGAAGACTTTGGTGGCAAAAAAGGAATTTGAAAAACAGTACAAAATTGTGCAGTCGACGTCTTTAATGACAACCAGCAAAAACTCAAATTGTTTTATTCGATTGAAAAGTTACTTTGGTTTCAAAATAAATATCAGGCAAAAAGTACTACATTATGGAAGAAGCGTCTCTGAAGACAAATTGAAAACAAATGGCGAATGACCCACAATGGTTAACTCGATGAGAAAACCACTTTGGATGCGAAATACTAATTTAGCAAGCAGTATTACATTTTTATCACAGCCTCTCTGAAAAGAACTGACAAATAATTCAATATGATGAACTCGATCAGAAAGTCACTTTGGTTACAAAACAAATATCTGGCAAAATGTTGTCAATTCTGATATGCGCTCCCTTAAAGCAACTTGCAAGAACTCAAAATGCATACTCGATGAGCCAATCCTTGCTGTTAAAGGCAAAATATTTTGCAAAATGTGGCAAATTATGACAGAAACTGAATAATATATCGCAAAAAGGACTAAATACCAGTCTCTGTGAATAGAAATGGTAAATAAGTCAAAATTCTAAACTGGATCAAAAAATCACGGACATTGCAAAATTACTATCTCTTAAAACGTAGTAAATTATAATACCAGTTTCTCTGAAAACAACTGGCAAACAACTCAAAACCCTTAACTCGATGTGAAAATCACCGTTATATCGAAATATATATCTGTAAAAAAAGTAGTAAATTCTGATATCAGCCTCTCCAGAAACACATGGCGAATTACCCGAAATGCTTAACTAGGTGAGAAAACCACTTTTGTTACCAAATAAATATCAGATAAAAAGTAGAAAATTAGGACTCCACGTATTTGAAAATAAATTGTAAATAAATCAAAATGCTTAACTCAGCACACTGTTTAAAGAGACTGTTAACTGCAGTCAGGTGTTTAAATAGACTCGATTTAATGTACAGCACTCTTGAAATAGTCTGTTCACAGTTAACTTCTATTCTATTCACTGTGTGGCTCTATTGGAATAGACGCTGTTTACTTTAAGTTACTGTTTTTCTGGATTGTGTTTTCCCTGCGGCTCTGGTGAAATACAATCGTTTTTACGGAGAGCATTTTTCAAATAGTGTCAGTTTACTGAGAGGGATATTAAAATACACTCTGTTTACTATAGGGCACTGTTTAGATTGCTCAATCTGGGTGTTCTTGAAGAATAAAGATGATCACTGCGGTAAAATGTTTAAATAGGAACTGTCGACTGTCGGGCACTATTCACGGAAACTTAGCTTTTCCTGTAGAGCTCTGTTTAAATATATTCCATTTACTTCAGAGCGCTGTGAAGAAGCCTGGTGACTGTAGAGATCTGTTTAAAACATACTTAACTGAAAAGTAATAGTATAGGGTACCGTTTCAGTAGATTGAGTTTACTGTGCGTCACTATTCAGACAGTAAGAAGTCTTACAAAACCAGGTTAAAGTTGAACAGGTTTGTTTCAAACAAGAGCTTTCGGAGCGCAGCTCCTTCCTCAGGTGAATAGAAAGGTATGTTCCAGAAATATTTATATAGACAAAGTTAGAGATGCTGGACAATGCTTGGAATGCGACCAGTCCAAAGCCGGCATCTCCACATCATACATAAACAGTGGTCACTGAAGGGCACTGTTTACATATACTGTTTACAACAGTGTACGGTTTACATAAATACTGTTTACTGGAGGGCACTGTTTACATAGACTCTGTTCACAGTAGTGCTCGATTTACATAAACATTGTTTACTGTAGGGCACTTATAACGGAGACACTGTTTACAGCAGTGCACGGTTCACATAAACAGCTTACTGTTGGGCACTGTTTACAGAGACTCTGGTTACAGCAGAGTACGGATTACATAAACACTGTTTACTGTAGGGTACTCTGTACATAGACAATATTTACATCAGTCTACGGTTTACATAAACCCTTTTTAATGAGGGCACTGTTTACATCGACTGTTCACAGCAGTGTACGGGTTAGATAAACACTGATTACTGCCGGGCACTGTTTACATCGACTGTTCACAGTAGTGTCCGGTTTGCATAAACAGTGTTTAATCTAGGGCACTGTTTACATCGACTGTTCACGGTATGGCTCGGTTTGCACAAACAGTGTTTAATCTAGGGCACTGTTACATAGACTGTTCACAGTAGTGTCTGGTTTGCATAAACAGTGTTGAATCTGGGGCACTGTTACATAGACTGTTCACAGTAGTGCTCGGTTTACATAAACCCTGTTTGATGTATGATCCTATTTACATAGACTCTGTTTACAGCAGTGTACGGTTTACATAAACACTGTTTACTGTACAGCACTGTTTGCATAGAGTGCTTACAACGGTGTATGGTTTATATAACCACTGTTTGCTGTAGGGCACTGTTTACAGACTGTTTACAGCAGTATGCGGTTCACATAAACAGTTTACTGCGGGCACTTTTTAAATTGACTCTGTTTACAGGAGAGTACACATTACGTATACACTGATTACTATAGGGCACTGATTACAGCAGTGTATGGTTTACATAACCACGGTTCACTGTAATGCTATGTTTACGTAGACTCTGTTAACAGCAGTGCACTGTTTACATACAAAATGTTTTCAGTAGTGCACTGTTTATATAGGCGTTACAGCAATGTACGATTTACATAAACGCTGTTTGCTGTAGTGCACTGTTTACATCGACTCTGTTTTCAGCAGTATACAGTTTACATAAACCCTGTTTACTGTAGGGCACAGTTTACATAGACTGTTTGCTGCTGTGTACGGTTTACATAAACTGTTTACTGTAGGGTCCTATTTGCATCGACAGTTTTTACAGCAGTGTATGATTTACAAAAACCCTGTTTAAATAGTGCACTGTTTACATAGACTGTTTACAGCACTGCACGGTTTACATAAATACTGTTTACTGTATGGCACTGGTTACATAGACTCTGCTTAGAGCAGTGTACGGGTTGTATAAACACTGCTTACTGTAGGGCACTGTTTACATAGACTGTATACAGCAGTGTACAGTTCACATAAACACTGTTTCCTGGAGGGCATTGATTACATAAACAGTTTACAGCAGTGTACGGTTTACATAAGCACTGTTTACTGTGAGCACTGTTTGCATAGACTGTTGAAAGTAGTGACGTCTTATATAATCACTGTTCACTGAAGCGCTATGTTTACAAATATTTTGTTCCATAGGACATTGTTTCGAGTCAAATTACTATAGGACACTGTTTAATTACATCTATTTAGTTCAGGAAAATGTTTAAATAAACTATGCTTGCAGTAGTGCACTGTTTGAATACACACAGTTTACAGGAGCGCACTGTTTAAATGCACACGGGTCACTCGAGTGCACTGTTTAAAGTGTTTCCATGTACATTAGGGCTCTCTTTGAATCGACTGCATTAGGCAATTTTAATAGAATTTATGTTTTTATTTTGTCATTGTTTCGATTTTCTGTAGGGCACTGTTTAAAGTTTCGGTTTGCTGAATAGAGGTGAATAAACTGACTCTGTTTACAGTAGGGCACTGTTTAAATAGACTTTTTAATGTATGGTACTGTTTAAATAGACTATTTACAGTAGGTACTGTTTAAATAGACTGTTTACTGGACGGTACTGTTTAAATTGACTTTTGACTGTAGGGCACTGTTTAAATAGACGACTGAAGGACATAGTTTAATAGACTGTTTTCTGAGAGACACTGTTTAAATAGCATGTTTACAGTAGCGCACTTTTTAAATAGACTGTACTGTAGAGCACTATTTAAATATTCTGTTCAATGCTGGGTCCTCTTTATATGAACTGTTCACAGTAAGGCACTGTTTAAATGCACTGTTGACTGATTAAATAGATTGTTTACTGTTGCGTACTGTTTAAATACAGTCTACTTACAGTCGGAAACTGTTTAAATTGTTTACTGTAGAGCAATCTTTAAATACACTGTTTCCTGTAGGGCACTGTTTAAATATACACTTTTACTGTATGATACTATTTAAGTACACTATTTTTACTGTAGGACAATGTTTAAATACACTGTTTACATAATGGTTCTGTTTAAATACAATGTTTACTGTTGCGCACTGTTTAAACACTGTTTATTGTAGGGCATTATTTAAATAGACAGCTTTCTGTAGTTCACTGTTTAAATGGATTGTTTACTGTAGGGCACTGCTTAAATAGACTATTTACTGTAGGGCACTGCTTAAATATTGTTTTCTGAAGGGAACACTGTAAATACACTCGTTCTAATGTAGGGCCACGTTTTAATACACTATGTCTACTATAGGACTCTTTAAATACACTCTGTTTACTGCAGGGTACAGTAAATAGACTGCTTACTCTCGTCAGATTCCCCAGGGAAGGCACAATATGTCCTTCTGGCCTGAACATCGAAATCAACACCCTCAGATAATCAGCTCTACCCCACCTATACCCTTTTTAAAATTTCATTCCAACTGTATTTAACACTTTTCTTTCTTAATATACATTTAAATCCCCCCACAATCTGATTCACCTTTCCTTAAACTTATTCCTCTTTGCTTCCCCCTTCCCCTCCCCCCACATCTACAGTTCATCCTCAGATGTTATTTTTCCCGCTGTTTGACCATTCACATATTTTGTCCTCTCTGGGTTCTGCCATTAGCACTCTTTCCCCATGGTTTCTGTGGGCATACGCACCCGGTTTCCCAGGGTTTCTGTGGCTATGACTCATCTTTCATTCTCACTCCGCAGTATAAACATTACCCACTTTCTCTGACACGAACGGTAGATCTTTTCTCTCCCTACAGATGCTGCCAGTCTTGCAGAGATTTTCTAGCATTTTCTCTGTCGGACCTTAGATCTATGCGTCCTGCTGACTGGCCTCAACACTGCAATCCAGTGCCTACCCATCCAATCTTTCCATGCACCTCACAACTTTGTAGACAGCTTGTCAGGTCACCCCTCAAAGTCCGCCGTTCCAATGAAGAGTCCGAGTCTCTTCAACCACTCCGCATAGCTAACACCCACCTGATCAGGCAAAATCCTGATCAACCTCTTCTGCAACCTCCGGAAACTCTCCACATCCTTCTGGTGGAGTGGAGGAGAATTGTATGCAATATTCCAAGTGTGGCCTTACCAAGTTTCTATACAACTGTAACATGACTTTCCAGTTTTTAGACTCGATGCTTATTCCAATGAAGGCAAGCATTCCCTTTCATTTATTAACCACCTTGTCTACTTGTGCTGCCAGTTTCAAAGAACTGTGGATATGCAAGCCCAGACCTCTCTGACTTTCCAGATCCCCACGAGTGCTGTCGTTTACGGTATAGTTCCCTCTATGTTAGTCCTACCAAAATGCATTACTTTACATGTGTCTGGATTAAACTCCATTTGCCGTTCATCTGACTGAGTCTCCGACCTATATATGGCCGGCTGTATCCTCTGACAATCCTCAATACTAACTTCCTCTCCAGCAACCTTGATGCCATATTCAAACTTGCCAAAAAAATCGATCAACTCAGTGAGACATTATCTCCCCTTCACACAACCATTTACTCTATCGCGAATGGGTGCATTTGTTTCCAATCAACTGTCGCTTCAAAGACTCCGACATGCCCGATGTTGATTTACCTCCAATAGACGCCCCCGATCCAAATTATTCAACTCCTATCTAATTATCGTAATTCGCTTTTCCGCAGTTTGGCACCTTAATCCTCATCCCCATCCAAATGTTCCCGAAAACGTACAGACCTGGGGCCACGGCTCCCAAAATGTTCCCCCTACTGAAACCACAACCACTTGCCCGGGCTCATACCCCAATACCAGGTTCAATACTGCCTCTTACCAGGTTACACCATTTTTGTATTGCATGAAGAAGTCTCCCTGGAAACACCTTACAAACTCTGCTCAATGCACGTCTGACAGATTTATTTGAGTTATTTCGCAAGATGAGGCAGGCAGTGGATGAAGGTCGTGCCATGGATATTGAATATTTGAAATTTCACAAGGCATTTGATACAGTGCCACATGACAGGTTGGTTCGAAAATGTAAAATGTTTGTGATTGTTGTGTCCTCTGCAGCATGGATTACAAGTTGGCTAAGAGATAGGAAACAGAGGATAGTTATACATAAGGCAGTTCTTAGACTGGATACGAGCTGAAGGTGGTGTTCAGCAGAACTCAGTGTTGGGACTTTTTTTTTCTGGTTCATATAAACGATTTAGAAGTGGGTACTGTGGTTTAAATATCTAAATGTGTAGAAAATACTAAAATTAGGGAGAATAGTGAATTATGAGGATGACACTCTGCGACTACAGCAGATCGTGTAAAGTTCGCCAAATGTGCAGAAACTTGGCATATGTACTTCAATGCAGCGAAATGTGAGTTAATGCATTTCTGTACACGAAACATGGGGAGAGACGATAGGCACAATGATACATCTTTGATGGCAGTACAGGAGCAGAGTCCTCCGGTCCAAGTGCCTACTTTTCTTAAAATGGCCTGGCAAGTGGAAAGAGTCGATAAGAAGGCTTGTAACATAATTAAAGCAAGGGATTGATGATGCACTTCTGCAAATCATTGGTCAGACCGCATTTGGCGTTTTTACCTCAGTTCTGGGCATCATATTTAAGGAAGGATGTTCAAACCCTGGGGATAATTCAGAGGAGGTTTCGTAGAATGTTACCAGGAATTATGGAATTTGGATACTTGGAAAGTTTGAAGCAATTGGACTTATTCTCCTTGGAATACAGAAAATTAAGAGGCGAACTTATTTTCGTGTTCAATACTATGTTTTCACTAGTTGGCATGTCAGAGACTAGGTATTTTTTAATGGTTTAGGTATGAATGCCTAATCAGTTGATCAGTTAAATTGCGGATTATGCGAAAAATGCTGGGATGGGAAATACTGAGGATAGCCTTCTACTACAGAACTATATAGACGGGTTCGCAATATGGGATGAGCATTGTGCAAATAAAATTCAATCCAGACAAGTGTGAGGTAATGCACGTGAGCAGGACTAAGAAGGCAAGTGAATACATGATCAACGGTTGGACATTGGGGAGCACCAAGGATCAGAAAAGCCTTGGTGTCCCTGTACAGCGGTCCCTTAAGGTAGGAGAGCAGTTGATACATTGGTTAAGAAGGCGTAAGGCATACTTGCCTTTAATAGCCAGGTTTAAGTGGAGGGAAGTTATACTGGAACTGCATATCACATTGTTTAGGCTGCAGCCAGAGTATTGTATTCAGGTCTGGAGAACATATTGTAGGAGAGATGTGATCGCACTGGAAAGGATGCAGATGAGGTTTACCAGGATGTTGCCTGGGCTGGAGAATTTTATTTATGAAGACAGATTGGATAGACTTGGATTGTTTTCCTTGGATCAGAGGAAACATGGGGGGGGGTGGCATGATTAAGATATATAAAATGATAAGGGACATCGATAGAGCAGACAGGAAGAAACGTGCCCCTTGGTGGAGGGGTCAATGACGAAGATACATAGATTTAATTTAAGGGGCAGGAGGTTTACAAAAGATGTGACGAGAATAACTTTCGTGGAATTTTGGAACTCGCTACCTCAATGGACGGAGAAGGCAGAAAATCCCATAACACGTGATAATTATTTAGATGAGCTCTTCCGATCCCAAGGCAGACAAGTCTATTGGCCAAGTGCTGGGAAATTTGTTTCGAATATTTCGGTGGTTGTTTTTGACCGGCGCAGACTTTATGGGCCGAATGTCTGTTTTGCGCTGTCTGATTTGATGAAGCCCTCATTCCAACCTTTCACGTTTTAGAATCATAATTCATGGCATTCGAACCAATTCTACAGTCTGTGACCGATTCTTGTTTAAAGTGTGTTGCGTTGCTGTACATTTTAGCACTTTCAATCTCGGAATTGAAGGAGGCATGTCAGAAACCTACCACGTCACCGGAATTCGCCGCCCATTGCCATTCATTTTACCGCCGGCAGCGCACCCCCGCACCGCAGGTCTCTGGGCACTGTGAGGTGGCTTCGATGGGAAATCCCATTGATCAGCGGTGGACGAATAGGAGCCTTCCTCCAGTGACCAGTGCGACGCTGAGAAACACACATCCCCGAAATGTATCAAGAAGATTTACCTTTCGTCTCCAATGGGTACAGGTCCAATCTGCTCAATGTTTCTTCATCTAATAAGCCCTTCATCGCAGGTATGAGACACAGTGAGGAGAAATGTCTTGATCAGCAGGCGGTGATCCTGTGGAATTCTACACGACAGACGGCTGTGGAGCCCAGGTCACAGAATATATTTTCGAATGAATTGAATTTCTCGACTTTTCAGTGGGACCCGGTGGGGGTTGCGGGGTTGGGGGAATTTGGCATTGAGGCAGAAGATATGCTTTGATCATATTGAATGCCGGAGCAGGCTGACGTGATTGGGTTTGAGATAATCGGTTCATTGGCGAGAAGGATTGCAAACCTGACGATTCTGACTGAAGGGAAGTGACGCCCCGGGGCAACATTAGGCAATGATTGTTGTTTAAGCCGTGATCGTTGTTGTGCCGCACATTTAGCTCCTGGCCCACCTGGAAATCTCACTGTTCCTCTCTGTATTACTGTCACTCCCTATCTCTCCATTATTCGGCCTCTAAACACCATTCTATCCTAAATGAGGAGATAAGAGGGTTAGGTGGATGTGGTACATTGAGATTTCCAGAAAGCTTTTGATAGCACAAGAAGTTGTAAAATAAAAATGGAGCGATTGGAATTAGGTAGAATATACCGGCATGGATTTAGATTTGGTTACTGGACAGAAAACACGTACTCGTAACAAATGGGATATTTTCAGCTTCGCAGGTGGCAAGTATCAGTACTCGTCCCGCCAGGTATTCAGAATCTTCATAAATGATTTGACGTCTCGAATTAAATGCAATTCATCCGATATTTCAGATTACTCAAAACTAAGTGGACGTGTGACTTGCGATGATGACGCAATGATTTGCAGAGGCTGAATGATTGGTCAAAAATTTTGAAGATGTAATTCATTAAATTGAAATATCAGGTTATCCTCTTTGGTAGGAGAAAGAGAAACACAGAACATTTCTTATATATTTGATGACTGGGATATGTTGAAGTTTAGAGGACTAGGGCGTCCTTTATCATAAGTCACTGAAAGCTAACACGTAGTGACAGTAATACAGTAAGAAGGCAAGTGGTATGTTGGCCTTTATTGAAATAGTATTTGAGTGTCCAAGTAAAGACTTCTCAATGCAATTATATAGAGCCTTGGTGATCCCGAACATGGAGAATTCTGTTAAGTATCAAGCACAAGAGCATGGAGGTTATACTAAACTGGTAAAAGTCACTAATCAGACCTCAGATAGAGTTTTGTGTACCGTTCTGGGTGCTGCACTAGAGAAAGGATGTAATTTTACTGGAGAGAGTGAAGAAGAGTTGGAGAAGAATGGTTCCAAGGTTGAGAAATGTTAGTTATGAGGTTAGATTAGTGAGGTTGGGCCTGTACTCTTGTAGAAAAAAGACCAAGAGGTAATTTTAACGATATATGCAATATCGAGAGGAGGCTGGATGTTCTAAACAGGCGAAACTGTTGCTGCTTTTAAAGGATCTGGAACGGGCAGGGTAGACATAAAGTGATTCGAAAAACGAGCAAATGTGATGTGAGAAACAAAAATCACACATCAGTAGTTTGGGTCTGTCAGAAACCGCCTGGAAGTTTAGTGGAGGCAGGTTCAATCGTTGGATTCCAGTGCGAATTAGATGACTATTTGAATAGAAACAACGCACAGGGTGTGAGAAAGTGGTAGGCCAATGGGAATGAGTCGTGGTGCTCATTGGGAGAGCAGGAAGAGAGCAATGGAAAAAATGGCCACGCTCTGCACCGTGATCAATCTGAGACGCCGCGATGGCCTGAGTATTACGAGTCAAAGATGCAGTTCAATGAAGGATAATATATTTAATTCATGCGATGGATAGATTGTACCATGAAATAGTAAATTTAAGTGAGATCAGCGAACATCTTCCATAAAATTGTTACACGGCTAACAGGGTAGATTCAGATAACATGTTTCCGCTGGAATATGGGGGTGCAGAAAATAAGGGGCAGGTGATTCAGGACTGAGAGGAGGAATTTATTGACTGGGATGGTGGTGAATCTTTTGAGTTCTATACCACAGAGTCATTCAGCATAGTCAAGATTAAGATTGATTGTTTTCTACATTAAAAAAAAATGAGGGACACTGAATAGAGCAGAGAAATGGTTTAACGGCGTTGCAGATTAGCCATAATCGAACTGACCGGTGGAGCGAGATCGAGCTTGAAAAGTCCAATCCTGCTCTTATTTCTGATATTCCGTTATTCGTAATTATTTGTATGTTTATTTGAGAGTGTCCGGGCAGGTGAGGTGGAAGTGAATTCTGGTTCGTTTCTTCTTTGGTAGTCGAGCGATTGACATTTTGTATGAGAAGTCTTTTCTTGATATGTTCTTATCTTTGTTAAATACAAGGGCAGCAAGGTGGCACAGTAGTTAGCATTGCTGCCTACGGCGTTGAGGACCTGGGTTCGAATCCCGGCCCTGGGTCACTGTCCGTGTGGAGTTTGCACGTTCTTCCCGTGTCTGCGTGGGTGTCGCACCCAAACCCAAATATGTGTATGATAGGCGGATTGGCACGCTAAATTGCCCCTCAATTGGAAAAAATAAATGGGTACTCTATTATTTTTTTTCAAAAATCTTTGTTAAATACAGTATTTTTTGGAAACACTGCATCGTTGCCAGTGCCTTAGCCTCCACTGGGGATCAGAGTCCAGTTCTGGACACCACACGTTCAGAAGATGGGTGAAGGTGTTCGAGACGGTTCAGGAAATGGTTCAGAACTGCGACTGTGTGACGTCAGGGACATCAATAGATTGTAAACGCTGGTACTTTGTGTGATCCTGATACAGAATATAATTGCCTCTCCATTTTGAATAAGCGTTTAGCAGACACCACACTGGGGCTGACGGGGACTCAAAAGCTGTTTTATCTCACAGCGATTCAATTCTTCCTGCAACAATAAAGGGCCAAATCCATCTGTGTTTCGGCATACATTTACCAGAATCATATCCGCATTGCAGGGATTTATTTACAAAGTGAGAGGAAGCCAACTTGGTTTGTGTTCCCTGGAATTGAGACGATTCAGGGATGATTTTACCTAAATTATCAGAATATGAAGATGAATCGATAGTGATTCATTGATGGGAGTGTGTATGAGTATCTGTGTGCCAGTGTGCATATGTGTCTGTGCCTGTGTGCATGTGTGTGTGCACATATGCGAATGTGCCTGTGTGCACATGTGTATCTGTCTGTGTATATTAATCTCCTTCAATTTACATATGGAGAGGGCAGCATGGTCGCGCAGTGGTTAGCCCATCTGTCTCACGGGGCCGCGGTCCCAGGTTCGGTCCCGGCTCTTCGTCACGGTCCTTGTGGAATTTTCACATTCGTCCGTGCTTGCATAGGTTTCGCCCTCACAGTGCAACGATTTACCACTCTAAAATTGCTCCTTAATTGGATAAAATGAATTGGGAACTCCAAATTTAAAATAATTACAGACACAGTCGGGATCTATGTCCATTGTAGAGATGGAGATGGTATCTACGGTATCTATGGGGATGGTATCTATGGTATCTATGGGGACTTTCAAAAGAGCACGAGAGGGAGAGCCACCCGGGACATTCAAACGAGCGCGGGAGGGAGAGCCACCCGGGACTTTCAAACGAGCGCGAGATGAAGAGCCAGACGGGACTTCCAAACGAGCACGAGAGGGGAGCCAGCCGGGACTTTCAAACGAGCGCGAGAGGGAGAGCCAGCCGGTCCCGATCCAGTTTGTTTTTTAGAAAGGCGGGAACAGGAAGTACGACCCGCGGTAATTTGGGGAGGTTTTTTCCCCCTAGACAATAAATACTGCTGGAGAGGAGTTTGGAAAAGTAGGCTGCAAGGGTTGGGCACAGTGGATATGTATTGCGTGTCGTTGATAAGTATGTACCGTCAGGCAGGGAATAAGGGGTCAAGCGAGGGAACCGTGGTTTACCAAAGAAGTTGAATCTCTTGTTAAGAGGAAGAAGGAGGCCTATGTGAAGATGAGGCGTGAAGTTTCAGTTGGGGCGCTTGATAGTTACAAGGAAGCGAGGAAGGATCTAAAGAGAGAGCTAAGACGAGCAAGGAGGGGACATGACAATTCTTTGGCAGGTAGGATCAAGGAAAACCCAAAAGCTTTCTATAGGTATGTCAGGAATAAAAGAATGACTAGGATAAGAGTAGGGCCCGTCAAGGACAGTGTTGGGAAGTTGTGTGTGGAGGCTGAGGAGATAAGCGAGATACTAAATGAATACTTTTTGTCAGTATTCACCCAGGAAAAAGATAATGTTGTGGAGGAGAATGCTGAGACCCAGGCTATTTGAATAGATGGCATTGAGGTGCGTAGGGAAGACGAGTTGGCAATTCTGGACAAGGTGAAAGTAGATAAGTCCCCGGGGACTTATGGGATTTATTCTCGGATTCTCTGGGAAGCCACGAAAGAGATTGCTGAGCCATTGGCTTTTATTTTTATGTCATCATTGGCTACAGGAATAGTGCCAGAGGACTGGAGGATAGCAAATGGGGTCCCTTTGTTCAAGAAGGCGAGTAGAGATGACCCCGGTAACTATAGGCCGGTGAGCCTCACGTCTGTTTTGGGTAAAGGCTTGGAGAGGATTATAAGACATACGATTTACAATGACCTAGATAGAAATAATATCATTAGGGATAGTCAGCATGGTTTTGTGAAGGGTAGGTTATGCATCACAAACCTTATCGAGTTATTTGAGAAGGTGACTGAACAAGTAGACGAGGGTAGAGCAGTTGATGTGGTGTATATGGATTTCAGTAAAGGATTTGATAAGGTTCCCCATGGTCGGCTATTGCATAAAATACGGAGGCTGGGGATTGAGGGTGATTTAGAGATGTGGATGAGAAATTGGCTAGTTGAAAGAAGACAGAGGGTATTGGTTGATGGGAAATGTTCAGAATGGAGTTCAGTTTCGAGTGGCGTACCACAAGGATCTGTTCAGGGGCCGTTGCTGTTTGTCATTTTTATAAATGACCTAGAGGAGGGCGCAGTAGTTTGGGTGAGTAAATTTGCAGACGACACTAAAGTCGGTGGAATTGTAGACAGTGTGGAATGAAGTTGCAGGTTACATAGCGACATAGATAAGCTGCATAGATGGTCAGAGAGGTGGAAATGGAGTTTAATGTGGAGAAGTGTGATGTGATTCACTTTGAGAAGAATAACAGGAATGCGGAATATTTGGCTAATGGTTGAATTCTTGATAGTGTGGATGAGCAGAAGGACCTTTGTGTCCATGTACATAGATCCCTGAAAATTGCCACCCAGGTTGATAGGGTTGTGAAGAAGGCCTATGGTGTGTTGGCCTTTATTGGTAGAGGGATTGAGTTCCGGAGCCATGAGGTCATGTTGCAGCTGTACAAGACACTGGTACGGCCGCATTTGGAGTATTGCGTACTGTTCTGGTCGCCTCATTATAGGACGGACGTGGAAGCTTTGGAACGGGTGCAGAGGAGATTTACCAGGATGCTGCCTGGTATGGAGGAAGAATCTTATGAAACAAGGCTGATGGACTTGAGGTTGTTTTCGTTAGAGAGAAGAAGGTTAAGAGGTGACTTAATAGAGGCATACAAAATGATCAGAGGGTTAGATATGGTGGACAGTGAGAACCTTCTCCCGCGGATGGGGGTGGCTAGCACGAGGCGACATAACCTTAAATTGAGGGGTAATAGATATAGGACAGAGGTCAAAGGTAGGTTTTTTCACGCAAAGAGTGGCGAGGCCGTGGAATGCCCTACCTGCAACAGTAGTGAACTCGCCAACATTGAGGGAATTTAAAAGTCTATTGGACAAGCATATGGATGATAATGGCATAGTGTAGGTTAGATGGCCTTTAGTTTTTGACTTCCCATGTCGGTGCAACATCGTGGGCCGAAGGGCCTGTACTGCGCTGTATCGTTCTATGTTCTATGTCCATTTTAGAGATAGAGAAGGAATCTATGTCAATTTTAGAGATGGAGAAGGGACTAATGTCCATTTTAGAGATGGAGAAGGAATCTATGTTCATTTTGGAGATGGAGAAGTGACTGATGTCCATTTTACAGACGGACAAGTGTCCAATGTCCATTTTAGAGATGAAGGGGCCAAAGCCCATTTTAGAGATGCAGAAGGGATCAGTATCCATTTTATAGATGATTTTACCAATGCCTATTTTATACATAGAGAAGCGATTAGTTTCCATTTTAGAGATTGGAAAAGGGCTCCATATCAATTTTAGAGATGGAGAAGTTATCTATTGCCATTTCAGAGATGGAGAAGGGGGCTATGCCTATTTTCGAGACGTAAAGTGATCAATGTCCAGTTTATATCTGGTGAAGGAATCTATATTCATTATAGAGATGGAGATCGTATATATATTCATTTAAGAGATGGAAAAGTGATCATTGTCCATTTTGGAAATGGAGAGGGGGCTAATATCCATTTCAGAGTTGGAGAAGGGATCTATATCCATTTTAGAGAAGGATAAGGGATAATCCTCCATTTTGGAGATGGAAAAGCAACCAATTCCCATTGGGCAGAAGCAGCATTGGTTCATAAAGGACAGGTCGTGCCTAACTAATTTAGTGGAATTTTTTGAGGACATTACCAGTGCAGCAGATAAAAGGGAGCCAATGGATTTGGTATATCTGGATTTCCAGAAAGCCTTTGACAATTTGCCACACAAAACGTAGCTGGATAAGATAAAGATGCATGGTATGAATGGTAAAGTTGCTATATTTCTGTTAATTTGCCTGCCTCTCAGTCCAGCGGTGAAATATTCTGTTTCTCTCTCCACAAATGCTGCTTCGTCTGCTCAGTATTTGAGCTTCTTCAATTTCAGAATCTGAGTAGTTGTGAATGGCGCTGAACATTGTGCAAACATCAGCGAACATCACACCTTTGATGAGGCGATGAAGGAAATGTCATCCCTGAAGAATTTGAAGATGCTTGGGTCGAGGACACTGCCCTGAGAAACTCTGGAAATGATATCTGGAGCTGAGGTGATTGGTTTTGAGATAATTGTCACATCGGCGGAAAGGTTGAACACAAATGAATGTGGATGTAAGATTGATACCAACAGAAATAACACGAGGTCATATGTTTAACATCGTGAGTGTCTGGTATCTGCAATGTACTGTCGCTGTGAGAGGTGGTTGTATATTTTAGCATGTACTTCAAAAGAAAACTGAATGGGCAATTGAAGGGGAACATACCTACTGGATTGCCGGTAGTTGCTGGAGGAGTGGGAATAGTAGAATTAATCTGGTAGAGTGTCGATATGGCCTAACGGCCTGTAAGTAAGCTTTCACACCTACATCAAATCTCCCCTCAAGGGGATAACTCTATCTAACTCAGTGACGTAACTCTCCCTGAGAGTGATTGATGAGGACAGTGCAGAGGGAGCGGGTCTATATATCTAATCCGGTGCTGTACCTCTGCTGGGGGTGTTTGATGTGGACGGTGTAAATGGAGCTTTGCTCTGTATCTAATATCGTGCTGTACCTGTCCTGGTAGTGTTTGATGGGGACTGTGTAGATTGAGCTTTGTTCTGTACCTAACCACATGCTGTACCTGTCCTCGGAGTGTTTGATAGGAACAGTGAACATAGAACATAGAACATAGAACATAGAACATAGAACACAGAACAGTACAGCACAGAACAGACACTTTGGCCCTCGATGTTGTGCCGAGCCATGATCACCCTACTCAAGCCCACATATCCACCCTATACCCGTAATCCAACACCCCCCCCCCCCCCCCAACCTTACTTTTTAGGACACTACGGGCAATTTAGCATGGCCAATCCACCTAACACGCACATCTTTGGACTGTGGGAGGAAACCGGAGCACCTGGAGGAAACCAACGCACACACGGGGAGGATGTGCAGACTCCACACAGACTGTGACCCAAGCCGGAATCGAACCTGGGACCCTGGAGCTGTGAAGCGATTGTGCTATCCACAATGCTACCGTGCTGCCCATAGTGAAGAGGGAGCTTTACTCTGTATGTACCCCAGGGCTGTGCTCGGAATTTTTGATGGGGCATTATGAATGGAGCTGATCAGGGTCAGCTACAGGAGTCCCTGTTAAGCGATTTCGGGGCGATCTCTTCGAGGTCTATCAAATAATGAGGAGCATAGATAAGGCAGGTAGTCAACAACTTTTCTCAACGACATAATGGAAACGAAAATCGCTTATTGTCACAAGTAGGCTTCAAATGAAGTTAATGTGAAAAGCCTCTCGTCGCCACATTCCGGCTCCTGTTCGGGGAGGCTGGTACGGGAAGTCTGTAACTAGAGGGCAAAGAATAAAGCTGAGAGGAGAGAGATACAAAAGAGACCAACGGGGGAATAATTTCACGCAGTGGGTGGTCAGCATCTTAAATGAGCTTCCAGAGGCAATGTTAGAGTCGGGTACATTCCTTTCCTTTAATAAACAGTTAGACAGTTACATCGGCAGGGAGCGTATATAAGGATATGGGCCAGGTATGGGAAAGTGGGACTAGCTTAGTGATATAAACTTGGCGGCATGGACTAGCTGGGCCGAAAGGCCTGTTTCCATGATGCGAACATCTACAACTATGACTCAGAGGGTGATAGCAGGCGGCTGCTTGAGTGATTGGACGATTGTGTCCAGTGGAGTACCAGAGGGATCTGTGCTGGATCCCCTATTATTCGTCAGTTATATCAACGACATAGATGAGTATCAGCAGGGATCAGCAAGTTGCGGATTACACAAAGATTTACCGAAATATTTAGAGAGAGTTTGAGTTTCTTTGGTCGAGGAACGGAGAAGGGGGATGGTGAAATGGGCAGAAAAGTGGCAGATGGAATTTAACACTGAACAGTGTGAGGTGAGACACTTCTGAAGGAGTAATTTGAGAAGGAAGATGGAGTTTAACACTGAACAGTGTGAGGTGACACTTTTGAATGAGTAATTTGAGAAGGAAGATGGAGTTTAACACTGAACAGTGAGGTAAGACACTGTTGCAGGAGTAACCTGGGAAGGAAGATGGAATTTAACACTGAACAGTGTGAGGTGACACACTTTTGAAGGAGTAATTTGAGAAGAAAGTTGGATTTTAACACTGAACAGTGTGAGGTGACACACTTTTGAAGGAGTAATTTGAGAAGGACGATGGAGTTTTAACACTGAACAGTGTGAGGTGACACACTTTTGAAGGAGTAATTTGAGAAGGAAGATGGAGTTTAACACTGAACAGTGTGAGGTGTGACACTTTTGAAGGAGTAATTTGAGACGGAAGATGGAATTTAACACTGAACAGTGTGAGGTGACACACTTTAGAAGGAGTAATTTGAGAAGGAAATATTCAAAGAGTGCAAAGTACGTTTTTTTTAAATATAGGGAAACTTACCGCTCCCGTTCAGCTCCTCCCACGCACAGCAAACTGCAAATAGCTTCCTGATTACTGCTCTCACTGACAAAAAGCACACTCCGCGCTCCTAAAATGAAGTTACACCCCTGTCTCTCCGCTCTTTTATTTAAGATGTGATAGGGTTGAAAGTTACCCTGAAGACAGATTGAATTGCTTCTTATCCCCGGATAAGTCCCCAGTTGAACGCCTTGTTTTTTACGCAATTCTAAAGCACTCTCGGCTAACCAAGTAGCACTCAGAGTGCAGATAAGGATGCAAAGTATGCGAATGGAATGCTCTATTTCTTTGGCAGAAATATTGAATTTAAGAATTAGGCATAATCTTGGAATTATGCAATACGCTGTTGAAGCGAGAACTGGAGTAATATTTACAATTCTGGTCTCCACATTAGAGGAAGAGCTTCACTGCAAATTGTTCAAAAAGGATTTGGAAAGATGTTGCCGTGGCGGGAAAAGTGTAGCTAAAATTAGTGATTGGATGGTTTGGCGTCATTTTTCTTGGAAACTAGAAGACTGAGGGTGATTTAAATGGATTGTTCAAAATTATGAGGGGAAGCGATAGGTGGACACGATGAAATTGTTTCCCTTGTTCGATAATTCTTGCACGAGCCACATCAATTTAAGAAATGTGGCAGAAGGTGTTGAAGGGACATGGAACACAGATCATCGAACAGTACAACACAGAACAGACCCTTCGGCCCTCGATGCTGTGCCGAGCAATGATCACCCTACTCAAACCCACGTATCCACCCTAAACCCGTAACCCAATAACCCCCCCCCCCCCTTAACCTTACTTTTTAGGACACTACGGGCAATTTAGCATGGCCAATCCACCTAACCCGCACATCTTTGGACTGTGGGAGTAAACCGGAGCACCCGGAGGAAACCCACGCACACACGGGGAGGACGTGCAGACTCCGCACAGACAGTGACCCAGCCGGGAATCGAACCTGGGACCCTGGAGCTGTGAAGCATTTATGCTAACCACCATGCTACCGTGCTGCCCTATCTTGGATGCATAAAACCAGGACACTTTTTAAAAAAAGTGTCTCAACCTACACATTAAGTGCTGAAAGGTACATGGCAATGAATCTGGTGTGATTAGAATGGGGACTTGGATAATATGGGACGAATGTAATCCTTCTGTCCTTCTGTGTTGTATATTTATGCTCCCAGGATAATAATCAAGCGATCCGTCCGTGCCATAGCAATCTATTCATGAGTGGTTCAGATGGAGAGGTTCACTTGGCCTGGGACACCAGCAGAACGACGTGCAAGATTCCCTTCAAGCAACACACCAACTTGAATGTAAAGTGGTATTATCGTACTACACTATCAAATCCTGCAATACATGCGGGGCAGCACGGTAGCATGGTGGTTAGCATAAATGCTTCACAGCTACAGGGTCCCAGGTTCGATTCCGGCTTGGGTCACTGTCTGTGCTGAGTCTGCACATCCTCCTCCGGGTGTTCCGGTTTCCTCCCACAGTCCAAAGATGTGCGGGTTAGGTGGATTGGCCATGCTAAATCGCCGCTGTTGGAGTGGAAGGTGTGATCAATAGGAACCCTCCCATAGTTGTGGCATTGTGAAAGATATCGGGTGCAGTAAAGCTGGCAAATTATATGACGCAGCTGTGGCCGCTGGAAAGTTGAGTGGACGGGAATACTTTGACGATGACAAGAAGAGGAACCCTGAATGTGGCCTCATCAGAATTAATGAAAACCGATGATGAATCTGAAAGTGACGCTGGTCTGAAGTAAAGCCCTGAGTGATGCGATAGTTGCTGAGCACGAAGTAGACATCACTGGCCAGTCTGTCTCTTGGAATGGAAAAACAAACGCCCAAGAATTGAGGAGATGTAATATTCCCATGTTTTAAGGCGCGTACACTGCCTATATCCCTCAATAGTCATTCTCGTTATTTATTTACATTTATACCACCATTACCCGGAGTGCCCTCCCGCTTTATGCACATGTTCCACAGTATTTTCCTGCTCTGAAATCCTCTTTTCCAATCCGCCTCATCGCTGATCTCCCCGCTCCCTATACCCCACTCTCGCTTGTGTGTTCAAAATATAAATCCCATATTTGCCTTGTGTCTCACTAAACTACAGGGCTATGGCCCGGATGCAGGAAGTTGAGCCAGAAAATAAACCTGTGTACTCTCGGGCATGGGCAAGATGAACAGAATGATCTCTGCCTTTGCTGTAATTTTTCTGTGTTTGTATGATTCAATGATTCTTGAGAAAGTGTATTCCAGATTATAAGAAGCCCTTGTCAGGATGTATCCAGTTACTATAAAATCTGTTCCTTTCGTGTCCTCAGACAGTTTAATCCCGATTACAACACTTCCCTGTCAATATTGCTCCAGTCCCACTGTGAAACGTCCTATTGAATCTGCTGCTGGCGCCCACTATGTAGCTTAACGAATAAAAATGTATTAAGCTTAATCACGATGTACAAAATGTACCGTTCTGTACAACTCCAGACTGCAAACTGGTTCATCAAATCCACGTTCAGCCCCTGGATTCGCGCTCTCGACCTGATTAGCCCGGTGGGTAACATAAAACTCCAAAGAGCAGCGGCATCAAGGCATAAAGCACTTCACACCAAATTCATCTTTCTGATTATTACATTTCACTAACAATTGAAGTATTTGCAATATTATGCATCAAATAGATCGTAAGCACATGTCCTTGTGCGTTGAGTCAGTGCAGGGACTTCCTGATCCTGCGGAGGTATCGCAATCCATTAGCGGGTGTTCAATCAGTAGCTGGAACATCTATTGAAGCTCACGGTGATGGATAAGTCGTTCATGGCGCGCCTAAAAGAACGGCTGAAGAATGCGAGTTCGAGTCGGCATTGAATGACATGTTTTGTGACAGGCTGGTACGAGGTATGAACGGCACAGTTGTGGGAGCGTTTTCTAAGTCCTGAATATCGAGCCAGCATTTACGTGGGATTCCTCCAACATTGTTCGGTCTTACCTTAATAAACAGAGCAGACACACAACCTTGTTAAGACGGCCTTATTAACCCAACCTTGATTTCGTGTACACGAGAGATGTACCTGGATAATGACACGCTCGATCCACTAAACACTGATATAAACTCATCAATTAGATCATTTCGAAAAAATAAATATCCCACCCCAGTGGGACCTGATCCAATCTTTGAATCTGTCATGTTCAAGTTATCCAGTAAAATTGTAATAGCCCATGTTATTGTAGTTGTATACGTTTACCTAAGGTTTAAGACATGGCAGGAGATCCCAGACCCGTGTCATGCTCCTCGTGTGCGATGTGGGAGCTCAGGGACATGTCCAGTGTCACTGGTTCTTTCACGTACAAGAAGTGTGTTCAGTTGCAGCTCCTGTTAGACCGCTTGATGGCTCTGGAGCTGCGGATGGACTCACTCTGGAGCATCCGCGATGCTGATGAAGTCGTGGATAGCACGTTTAGCGAGTTGTTCACCACAGGTGAAAGTTACTGAGGGAGATAGCAAATGGGTGACCAAAAGACAGAACAAGAGTAGGAAGGCAATGCAGGTATCCCTTGCGGTCATCTCCCTGCAAAACAGATGCACCGCTTTGGATATTGTTGGGTGAGATGTCTCACCAGGGGAAGGCAGCAGCAGCCAGGTTCATGGCACCGTGGCTGGCTCTGATGCGCAGCAGGGCAGGAATAAAAATGGCAGGTCTATAGTGATAGGGGACTCGATCGTCAGGGGAATAGACAGGCGGTTCTGTGGACGCAATCGAGACTCCAGGATGGTATGTTGCCCCCCTAGTAGTAAGGCGAAAAAGTCACTGATAAGAGTAGTCTATCGGCCACCAAATAGTAACATTATGGTGGGCCAGGCAATAATGAAATAAATAACTGATGCACGTAGAAATGGTACAGCAGTACAGATGTCTCGGAACGGCTTCAGGAAATTCTGGGGGGGGGGGGGGGGGAGGGGAGGGTGAACAGCCAGCTGTTGTGGTGCACATAGGCGCCGACGATACAGGTAAAAAAAACAGGATTAGATCCTACAAGCTGAATACAGGGATTTAGGAGTTAAACTAAAACGTTGGACCTCAAAGGTAGTAATCTCAGGATTGCTACCAGAGCCACGAGCTAGTCAAAGTAGGAATATCAGGATAGATAGGATGAATGCGTGGCTCGAGAGATGGTGCAAGAGGGAGGAATTCAAATTCCTGGGGCATTGTGACCGGTTCTGGGGGAGGTGGGACCAGTACAAACCGGACGGTCTGCACCTGGGCAGGACTGGAAACGATCTCCTAGGGGGGTGTTTGCTAGAGCTGATGGGAATGGTTTAAAGTAATGTGGCAGGGGGATGGTAACCGATGCAGGAAGTTGAAAGGTATTAAAACAGGGACAGAAGCAAAAGGAAGTATGGGAGTATGTACAAGGCAGAGAAGACATAGTCATAAATCAAAAAGGGCGACAGTACAAAGTACAGTGACTGAGGGGAGCGCAGTGAATAGGCCCAGTAATACTAAAAGGAATAAAACTGGAGATGTTAAGATTCAAAACAGAGTTAAAAAGCCCAACATAACTGTACTTCACCTGAATGCTCGCAGCATTCGAATAAAGTAAATGAGTTGATGGCGCAAATCATCGTGGATTACTATGATTTAGTGGCCATTACTGAAACATGGTTAAAGAATAGTCACGACTGGGAGTTAAATATCTGAGGGTATCAAACTATTCGGAAGGACAGAGTGGATGGTAAGGGAGATGGTGTTGCTCTGTTATTTAAGAATGACATCCGGGCAATAGTAAGGGATGACATTGGTGCTATGGAGGATAAGGTTGAATCCATTTGGGTTGAAATCAGAATATTAAGGCGAAAAAGTCACTGATAAGAGTTGTCTATCGTCCACCAAATAGTAACATTATGGTGGGTCAGGCAATAAAGAAAGAAATAACTGATGCATGTAGAAATGGTACAGCAGTTATCATGGGGGATTTTAATCTACATGTCGATTGGTTTAACCATGTCGGTCAAGGCAACCTTGAGGAGTAGTTTATAGAATGTATCCGCGATAGTTTCCTAGACAGTAAGTAATGGAACCTATGAGTGAACAAGCGGTCTTAGATCTTGCCCTGTGTAATGAGACATGATTGATTCATGATCTCATAGTTTGGGATCCTCTCGGAAGGAGCCATCGCAATATGGTGGAATTTAAAATACAGATGGAGGGTGAGAAAGTAAAATCAAATATTAATAGAACATAGAACGATACAGCGCAGTACAGGCCCTTCGGCCCTCGATGTTGCACCGACATGGAAAAAAAATCTAAAGGCCATCTAACCTACACTATGCCCTTATCATCCATATGCTTATCCAATAAATTTTTAAATGCCCTCAATGTTGGCGAGTTCACTACTGTTGCAGGTAGGGCATTCCACGGCCTCACCACTCTTTGCGTAAAAAACCCACCTCTGACCTCTGTCCTATATCTATTACCCCTCAATTTAAGGCTATGTCCCCTCGTGCTAGCCACCTCCATCCGCGGGAGAAGGCTCTCGCTGTCCACCCTATCTAACCCTCTGATCATTTTGTATGCCTCTATTAAGTCACCTCTTAACCTTCTTCTCTCTAACGAAAACAACCTCAAGTCCATCAGCCTTTCCTCATAAGATTTTCCCTCCATACCAGGCAACATCCTGGTAAATCTCCTCTGCACCCATTCCAAAGCTTCCACGTCCTTCCTATAATGCGGCGACCAGAACTGTACGCAATACTCCAAATGCGGCCGTACTAGAGTTTTGTACAACTGCAACATGACCTCATGGCTCCGGAACTCAATCCCTCTACCAATAAAAGCCAACACACCATAGGCCTTCTTCACAACCCTATCAACCTGGGTGGCAACTTTCAGGGATCTATGTACATGGACACCGAGATCCCTCTGCTCATCCACACTGCCAAGAATTTTACCATTAGCCAAATATTCCACATTTCTGTTATTCTTTCCAAAGTGAATCACCTCACACTTCTCCACATTAAACTCCATTTGCCACCTCTCAGCCCAGCTCTGCAGCTTATCTATGTCCCTCTGTAACCTGCAACATCCTTCCGCACTGTCTACAACTCCACCAACTTTAGTGTTGTCTGCAAATTTACTCACCCATCCTTCTGCGCCCTCCTCTAGGTCATTTATAAAAATGACAAACAGCAACGGCCCCAGAACAGATCCTTGTGGTACGCCACTCGTAACTGAACTCCATTCTGAACATTTCCCATCAACTACCACTCTCTGTCTTCTTTCAACTAGCCAATTTCTGATCCACATCTCTAAAAATCAAAGCCAAAGGCTCAGCAATCTCTTCCCTGGCTTCCCAGAGAATCCTAGGATAAATCCCATCCGGCCCCGGGGACTTATCTATTTTCACCTTGTCCAGAATTGCCAACACTTCTTCCCTACGCACCTCAATGCCATCTATTCTAATAGCCTGGGTCTCAGCATTCTCCTCCACAATATTATCTTTTTCTTGAGTGAATACTGACGAAAAGTATTCATTTAGTATCTCGCTTATCTCCTCAGCCTCCACACACAACTTTCCACCACTGTCCTTGACTGGCCCTACTCTTACCCTAGTCATTCTTTTATTCCTGACATACCTATAGAAAGCTTTTGGGTTTTCCTTGATCCTACCTGCCAAAGACTTCTCATGTCCCCTCCTTGCTCGTCTCAGCTCTCTCTTTAGATCCTTCCTCGCTTCCTTGTAACTATCAAGCGCCCCAACTGAAACTTCATGCCTCATCTTCACATAGGCCTCCTTCTTCCTCTTAACAAGATATTCCACTTCTTTGGTAAACCACGGTTCCCTCGCTCGACCCCTTCCTCCCTGCCTGACTGGTACGTACTTATCAAGAACATGCAATAGCTGTTCCTTGAACAAGCTCCACATATCCAGTGTGCCCAACCCTTGCAGCCTACTTCTCCAACCAACACATCCTAAGTCATGTCTAATGGCATCATAATTGCCCTTCCCCCAGCTATAACTCTTGCCCTGCGGGGTATACTTATCCCTTTCCATCACTAACGTAAAGGTCACCGAATTGTGGTCACTGTTTTCAAAGTGCTCACCTACCTCCAGATCTAACACCTGGCCTGGTTCATTACCCAAAACCAAATCCAATGTGGCCTCGCCTCTTGTTGGCCTGTCAACATATTGTGTCAGGAAACCCTCCTGCACACATTGTACAAAGAATGACCCATCTAATGTACTCGAACTATATCTTTTCCAGTCAATATTTGGAAAGTTAAAGTCTCCCATAACAACTACCCTGTTACTTTCGCTCTTTTCCAGAATCATCTTCGCCATCCTTTCCTCTACATCCCTAGAACTATTAGGTGGCCTATAGAAAACTCCCAACAGGGTGACCTCTCCTTTCCTGTTTCTAACCTCAGCCCATACTACCTCGGAAGAAGAGTCCCCATCTAGCATCCTTTCCGCCACCGTAATACTGTCCTTGACTAGCAGCGCCACACCTCCCCCTCTTTTGCCCCCTTCTCTGAGCTTACTAAAACACCTAAACCCCGGAACCTGCAACAACCATTCCTGTCCCTGCTCTATCCATGTCTCTGAAATGGCCACAACATCGAAGTCCCAGGTACCAATCCATGCTGCCAGTTCCCCAACCTTATTTCGTATACTCCTGGCATTGAAGTAGACACACTTCAAACCACCTACCTGAACACTGGCACCCTCCTGCGAAGTCAAATCTGTGCTCCTGACCTCTATACTCTCAATCTCCCGTACCCCAAAACTACAATCCAGGTTCCCATGCCCCTGCTGAATTAGTTTAAACCCCCCCAAAGAGCACTAACAAATCTCCCCCCCAGGATATTGGTGCCCCTCAGGTTCAGATGTAGACCATCCTGTCTATAGAGGTCCCACCTTCCCCAGAAAGAGCCCCAGTTATCCAGAAATCTGAATCCCTCCCGCCTGCACCATCCCTGAAGCCACGTGTTTAATTGCTCTCTCTCCCTATTCCTCATCTCACTATCACGTGGCACGGGCAACAACCCAGAGATAACAACTCTGTTTGTTCTAGCTCTGAGCTTCCATCCTAGCTCCCTAAAGGCCTGCCTGACATCCTTGTCCCCTTTCCTACCTATGTCGTTAGTGCCAATGTGGACTACGACTTGGGGCTGCTCCCCCTCCCCCTTAAGGACCCGGAAAACACGATCCGAGACATCACGTACCCTTGCACCTGGGAGGCAACATACCAAACGTGAGTCTCTCTCGCTCCCACAAAATCTCCTATCTGTGCCCCTGACTATTGAGTCCCCAATTACTAATGTTCTACTCCTTTCCCCCCTTCCCTTCTGAGCAACAGGGACAGACTCCGTGCCAGAGGCCCGTACCCCATGGCTTACCCCTGGTAAGTCGTCCCCCCCACAAGTATCCAAAACGGTATACTTGTTACTCAGGGGAACGACCGCAGGGGGTCCCTGCACTGACTGCTTCTTCCCATTCCCTCTTACAGTTACCCACCTATCTCCAGTCTTTGGTGTAACTACTTCCCTGAAGCTCCTATCTATAACCCCCTCTGCCTCCCGAATGATCCGAAGTTCATCCAGCTCAAGCTCCAGGTCCCTAACACGGTTTTTGAGGAGCTGGAGTTGGGTGCACTTCCCACAGATGAAATCAGCAGGGACACTGACGGCGTCCCTCACCTCAAACATTCTGCAGGAGGAGCATTGTACTGCCTTCCCTGACATCACCTCTAGATTAAAAAAAAAACAAGAAAAAGAAAAAGAAAGAAGAGCTTACCTGATATTACCTCAAACCCTGCTCCCGCTGAAAGGTAAGCAAATTTAAAGGCACTCACTCACCTTCACGACAGGCCCCTGCTCCCGCTTCCCAACCACCGTGGGGTGGGGGGGTTGGTTAGAGGAGGAGGTAGGGTGGGAAACACTCACAAAGTGTTTCGGGTTTAACTGTCACTTGCCAACAGCCTCTCCACAAACCACCTTCAACTTAGGCTGACCGCACTGCACGTCTGCAAATTCCCCCAGAACAGCTGATCAGTAGCTCTGCTCTGCTGCCCTCTGCTGGATGATTGCCTTCACTCAAACTCCTCGGGTCTACTTCGCAGATTCACCTTCAACTTAGGCTGACCGCACTGCACGTCTGCAAATTCCCCCAGAACAGCTGATCAGTAGCTCTGCTCTGCTGCCCTCTGCTGGATGTTTTGTGTTTAAACAAAGAAGATTACAATGGGATGAGAGAAGAACTAGCTAAGGTAGACTGGGGCAAAGACTTTATGGTGGAACAGTTGAGGAACAGTGGAGAACATTCCAAGCGATTTTGACAGTGCTCAGCAAAGGTTTATACCAACAAAAAGGAAGGACGGTAGAAAGGGAAAATAGATCGTGGATATCGAAGGAAATAAGGGAGGGTATCAAATGAAGGAAAAAGCATACAATGTGGCAAAGATTGGTTGGAGATTAGAGGACTGGGAAATCTTTAGGGGGCAATAGAAAGCTACTAAAAATGCTATAAAGAAGAGTAAGATAGAGTCTGAGAGTAAACTTGCTCAGAATGTAAAAACAGACAGTAACAGTATTTACAAATATATAAAACAAAAAAGATGTACTAAGGTCAATATTCGTCCTTTAGAGGATGAGAAGGGAGATTCAATAATGGGAGATGAGAAAATGGCTGAGGAAGTGAACAGGTTTTTTGGGTCGGTCTTCACAGTGGAAGACACAAATAACATGCCAGTGACTGATAGAAATGAGGCTGTAACAAGTGAGGACATTGAGAGGATTTTTATCACTAAGGAGGTAGTGATGGGCAAGCTGATGGGGCTAAAGTTAGACAAGTCTCCCGGCTCTGACGCAATGCATGCCAGTGACCTATAAGGAATGGCTAGGGAAATTGCAGATGCACTAGTGATGATTTACCAAAATTCACTACACTCTGGTCTAGTCCCGGTGGATTGCAAATTAGCAAACGTGACACCACTGTTTAAAAAAGGAGGTAGGAAGAAGTAGGAAATTATAGGCCAATGAGCTTAACTTCGGTAGTAGGGAAGATGCTGGAATCTATCATCAAGGAAGAAATAGCGAGGAATCTGAATAGAAATTGTCCCATTGGGCAGACGCAGCATTGGTTCATCAAGGGCAGGTCGTGCCGAACTAATTTAATGGAATTTTTTGAGGACATTACCAGTGCAGTTGATAACGGGGAGCCAATTGATGTGGTATATCTGGATTTCCAGAAAACCTTTGACAAGGTGCCACACACAAGGTTGCTGCATAAGATAAAGATGCATGGCATTAAGGGTAAAGTAGTAGCATGGATAGAGGATTGGTTAATTAATAGAAGGCAAAGTGTGGGGATTAATGGGTGTTTCTCTGGTTGGCAATCAGTAGCTAGCGATGTCCCTCAGGGATCCGTTTTTGGCCCACAATTCTTCACAATTTACACAGATGATTTGGAGTTGGGACCAAGGGCAATGTGTCCAAGTTTGCAGATGACACTAAGATGAGTGGTGAAGCGAAAAGTGCAGAGGATACTAGAAGTCTGCAGAGGGATTTGGACAGGTTAAGTGAATGGGCTAGAGTCTGACAGATGGAACACAATGTTGACAAATGTGAGGTTATCCATTTTAGTAGGAATAACAGCAAACGGGATTATTATTTAAACGATAAAATATTAAAGCATGCTGCTGTGCAGAGAGACCTGGGTGTGCTAGTACATGAGGCACAGAATTTTGGTTTACAGGTGCAACCGGTGATTAAGGAGGCAAATGGAATTGTGTTTTTCATTGCTAGAGGGATGGAGTTTAAGACTCGGGACGTTATGCTGCAATTGTATAAGGTGTTAGTGAGGCCACACCTGGAGTATTGTGTTCAGTTTTGGTCTCCTTACTTGAGAAAAGACGTACTGGCACTGGAGGGTGTGAGAGGAGATTCTCTAGGTTAATTCCAGAGCTGAAGGGGTTGGATTACGACGAGAGGTTGAGTGGACTGGGACTGTACTCTTTGGAATTTAGAAGGATGAGTGGAGACCTTATAGGAACAAATACAATTATGAAAGGAATAGATAGGATAGATGCGGGCAGGTTGTTTCCACTGGCGGGTGAAAGCAGAACTAGGGAGCATTGCCTCAATATAAGGGGAAGTCGATTTAGGACTGAGTTTAGGAGGAACTTCTTCACCCAAATGTTCGTGGATCTATGGAATTCCTTGCACAGTGAAGCAGTTGAGGCTCCTTCATTAAATGTTTTTAAGGAAAAGATAGATAGTTTTTTGAAGATTAAAGAGATTAAGGGTTATGGTGTTCGGCCGGAAAGTGGAGCTGAGTCCACAAAAGATCAGCCATGATCTCAATGAATGGTGGAGCAGGCTCGAGGGGCCAGATGGCCTACTCCTGCTCCTAATTCTTATGTTCTTATATGCATTGGATCCAATGGTATTGATGAAGCAGGGCACCTGCAACACGACTTGGACAGGCTGGGAGAGTTGGGGGAAAAGTGGAAGATGTAATGCAATGTGGAAAGTGTGAGGTTGTGTCCATTGGTTAAGTAAATGGACGTACAGAACATTTTCTAAATGGGGAAAGGGTAAATCAGAAGCACTAAAGGACTTCGGAATCATTATTCAAGGATTCTCTTGAGGTTTACGTGGAGGATCAGTTGTCGGTTAGGAAGGAAAATGCGATGTAAACATTCATGTACAGAGTTCAAAAATACAAGAGAGTGGACGGGCATCTGAGCCTTTTCAAGGCTCTGATCAGGCCCCATTTGGAGTATTGTGAGCAGTTTTGCATCCAGTGTCTAAGTAAGGATGTGCTGGCATTGGAAAGTGTCCAGAGGAGGATCACCAGCATCATCCCTGCAATGAAGAGCTTGAAATGTGAGGAACGGTCTGTACTCGATGCTGAGGGGGATCTGATTGAACCTTACATGATACTGTGATTCCGGGACAGAATGTACGTGGAGAGGATGTTTCCACTTGGAGGAAAAACTGCAACCATAGGGCAACCTCACATTGAAGGGACGTAGAGATGAGAAGGACATTTTTTAGCCAGAGGGCGAGGAGTCTGTGGTACTCTTTGCCGCAGAAGGCTGTGGAGGCCAAATCACCGAGTGCCTTTAAGACAGAGATAGATAGGTTCTTCATTAATAAGGTGATCAGGGTTATGGGGAGAAGGCAGGAGAATGGGGACGAGAAAAATATCAGCCATGACTGAATGGAAACGCAGCTTCGATGGGCCGAATGGCCTAATCATGCTCCTATGTCTTATGGTGTTATGGCCTAAAATACAAATCACTCGGACAAAACAAAGTAATTGCTGGACAATCTCAGGAGGGCTGACAGAATCTGTATTAGCTTCCTTGCCTCTGCACAGATGCTGTCATTCCTGCTGAGAGTATTCAATATGTTCTGTACGACAATCAGAGTGACATTGGTGTGCATATATGCAGGCTCCTTAAAGTAGTCGGACAGGTGAACACTGTGTTTGAGAAACACATATTAAATTGCCTTTTTTAGCCAAGGCATAACGTTCATGATCTTTGAGGTTAGGTTGGAAATTTATGAAACGTCGGCTAGGCCACAGCTAGAGTATTGGGTGCAGTTTTGTAATCTACATTCTAGATGAATGTGATAGCGCTGCAAATGGTGCATAATCGAGCAGGAAGTTCCCTGAGCTGCAGAATTTTAATTCTAAAGGGGATGGGATAGAATTAGGTTGTTTGTCTTGGAGCAGAGAAGACAGGGTGGGTCATTATTGAGATGGATGAAATTATGAGGGGCAGAGATTGGGGAGGCATGAAGAAGTGTTTTCGCTTGGTGATGGGATCCATTACCGGGGATATGAATTGAAGGTGAAGGATCAGGGCTTTAGATGGGAGGTGAGGAAAACATGTTTCTCACAGACAGCAGTGGAGTCTGAAACTCACTGCTTGAAAGAGTTGTGAAGGCAGACGCAGAGAGCATGATAACATTTGAGTAGAATTTAGATGTGCACTTGCGATATCAAGACATAAAATAATAATCTTTATTGTGACAAGTAGGTTTACATTGACACATCAAGGATGCTACTGGGAAAATCTCCTAGTCACGCCATTCCGGCAACTGTTCGGGTACACAGAGGGAGCATTGCCCAAATTAACTAATAACACATCTTTCCGTAATTGTGGGAAGAAACCAGATAGCCGGTGGAAACCCACGCAGATACGGGTTGAATATTCAGACTCTGCACAGACATTGGCCCAAGCCGGGAAATGAACCTGTGACTCTAGCGCTGGGAAGCAACTCTGCTAACCACTGTGCTACCGTGCTGCCCGACCGTTGGTGCAAGTACTGGAAAATGAGATTAGAAGACTTAGGTAGTGGTTCTTGACCTGTGGAGAGGCAATGGGATGAAGGGCCATTTCTGTGTTGGAGAACTCTATGACACATCAGTTTTCTTACAATTAATCTGGTGAAGAAGCTACTCAAATGCTTTCATCAAATAATTATTTAATTTTCCTACGTAATATGTGCCTCACAACAGATCATATAAATTACAATCCATCCAAAAACATCAGCTACTTACAAGACACTCACCGTATAGCAACCACGCAGAAAACATCTTCCCCTGCAGTAGAATATGATCACATTCCTACACGTGCAACGGTTAGATGAGTAACAAGGTGTGCTTCCTTTCCCTGTTTGTCTATCGCCTGTGCTCGTCTCGCAGCAGTGAATTGTGTTGAATGCCGCACTTAAACCATCCAGGTACTGTTGTATTACTGTTGTGTCGTGCTCCTATCGACAGCACCTTTGGATGTTGTTGATTCATTCTATCGCTCCTTCATTAACTTTCTCTCTCTTGCTTAATGTATTTCCTGTTTATTGTTTTAAATCCCGTGCTTTCGCTTTCACTCCTTTCTCCAAAACTGCCTCAATCCAAGCGGCATTTTGCTCCAATTTGCGTTCATATCACCAGTTTGATATTCAAAAGATTCCATGAATTAACAGCCCTCCTTCCCCGCGTTGTTGAACTTTTTTTCTCATAGCGGGATTTTGTGGCTTCAACCTGTGGAGACTTCCTCTTTAAGTTCAGTTCCAGTCTGTAAACGAACCTCCTCTCTGTGACAAATATTACTATATGTGTCCACAAGTCTGTGCACTCTTCACGTAATGTAAGGTTCCAAATGGTTTTTGGAAGGACCATGCGTTTCCGATTTGTGCGAGGGAATATGAGTCCAGAACATATTCTGTACCGGTGTCTCGCCGCAAATATGAAATAAAATGTGAGAAGTCTGATAATTCTCAGTAATTCTGTTCTTCTCATCGTGGAATTAATTGAATGATTTTAATAAATGGGTATTTCAGCAGATATTTCAACTGCTCTCTGAACTTAGTCTGACTCACGGCATAAATAGCAGTGTTGGTGCAACAACTCAGGAGCTGCAGCATAAAACCAATTTCTTGAACATAAAGATCTAAATTTATGGAACGAAACCCAAACCACCATAACCGGTTCCACATAGAATAAACCATTAACACTGACCATAGTAAGATGAAATTGGCCGATATAACAAACAACAATATTATGGAGTTCCTCCGATTGTCCATCTCTGGGTCGTGGGATTTATACCCGATGCTTTGAGCCCGTAGTCTTCTGCGGGCGCGACTGGTTGTTAAAATGTGCCTGACGGTGAAAACATTGAACATCAGGATCAGGAGAAATGGGACACATGGGGTTAGAATGTTGTGGAGTAACTCGACTGTTAACCACGCCAAGGAATTCAGAATATCGAGTGGCTCATCACAAAACCAGGGGTCATTCCATAGCTCGTACCTACTGGATAACGAAAAGTACCAGGTAATGTTCTTCAAACAACTCAGCACGGTCACTGTTCCCAGAATAACAGTCGCCGTTTTCTCGCTGCAATATTTACTTTTCAGCTTTGGACAGCAAATCGCCACAAATCGGTCAAAGGTGAAAGTTACGGTGAACCAGACAGAACAGTCCGTGGCTGCATAAACCAGGACTGCGTGGATATTACACACATGAATGGACTTCAGGAATTGAAACTTGTCATGGTAAACAATCGGAATATGTCTCAGTATGAGATCGAGGATGATGACTAGTAGATCCGCCACTGCCATGGACATCAGGTAACGAATGACACAATTGGACAGACCACATTTCTTTCGTCGTAGAGTTATAATCGTCATTAAGTTAACTGTAAGTAAGATAAATGTGTGCTGAAACTAAACATCAGAGTCGGGGTTCGAGGTTCGATTGAGTAATTATTCAGATTTGCAACATTGTACTGCATAATATGACGTCTTGTAATAAATTGAGCAGCAGGAGTAAATTGAATATCTGTGATCAAGTGGAAGCGAGAAGAAATTGAATAAGAGAAGAAGGGGTGAGCAGGAAGTAGGGACAAGAACCACATGGTTTTCACATGTTACGGGAAATACTGGTTTTATGAGGCAATCTGGAGTAATGTTGGAAGCTTCCACCTACGAGGGGTAAGCCACGGTGAAATTATCCCTAGAAGGGAAGGAGGGGGAGAAGGAGAGCAATAGTTATTGGGGACTCGATAGTTAGAGGGACAGATAGATGGTTCTGTGGCAACGAAAGTGACTGACGGATGGTATTTTGCCACCCGGGTGACAGGGTCCGTGACGTCTTGGACCGTGTTTTCAGAATCCATAAGGAGGAGGGGTATCAGTCACAAGTAGTGGTACAATTCGGTACAAAAGCCATAGGTACGATATGGGACGGAGATTTAAAACAGGAATTTAGGGAGCTAGGGTGGAAGCTGAGAGCCAGAACAAACCATGTTATCTCTGGTTTGTTGCGGGGCCACGGGCTAGCGAGGAAAAGGGAGAGGGTACATACAAACACGTGGCTGCAGGGATGGTGTAGGAGGGAGAGTTTCAGTTCCGTGGATCATTGTAGCACATTCTAGGGAAGGTGGGACATGTACAGACAGGACAGTTTGCTTTTGAACCAGAGGGGCACCAATATCCTGGTAGGGAAATTTACTTCGGCTCTTCGGAGGAAGTGGGGATGGGGGATGGGGGGGTTAGATTAATTTGTCAGGGGGATGGGAAAACGAGCTGTAGTCGAGAAAGCAGTGTTAAGAGTAGTGAGGTACTGAGGAGGGTAACAAGGTCGTAAGGAGTTTACCAGCAGACAGAAAGGCCGGTTGAAGTGTGTCTACTTCAATGCAAGGAGCATCCGGAACAAGGTAGGTGAACCTGGAGCGTGGATTGGTACTTGGTACTGCGATGTTGTGGCCATTACGGAGACATGGTCAGAACAGAGACAGGAATGGTTGTTGGAAGTCTCGGGGTATAGATGTTTCAGTAAGTGTAGGGAAGGTGGTAAAATAGGTGGAGGAGTAGCATTGTTAATCAAGGATAGTGTAACGGCAGAAAGGCAGTTCGAAGGGGCTTTACCCACTGAGGTAATATGGGCTGAAGTTAGAAATAGGAAAGGAGCGATCACGCTGTTCCCAGATTTCTATAGGCCCCCAAATAGTTGTAGAGATGTGGAGGAAGAAATTGCAAAACAGATTATGGGTAGCTGTGGAGGCCTTAGAGTAGTTGTCATGGATGACGTTAACTTTCCAAATATTGATTGGAACCTCGATAGGGCGAATAGTTCGGATGGGGCAGTCTTTGTACACTGTGCGCAGGGGGGTTTCCTGACACCATCTGTGGATAGGCCGACAAGGGGTGGGGCCAAATTGGATTTTGTACTGGGTAATGAACAGGGCAAGTGTTAGATGTGTTTGTAGGAGAGCACTTTGGAGATAGTGACCACAATTTGATATCTTTCACAATTGCAATGGGGAGGGATAGGGCCATACGGCAGGGCAAGGTTTAGAATTGTGGGAGGGGTAATTATGATGCGACTAAGCAAGAATTAAGGAGCATAAGATGGGAACAGAAACTGTCAAGGAAAGGCACAAATTACCAGTGGAGCTTGTTCAAGGATCAAATAGAGCGTGTCCTTGATAGGTATGTCCCTGTCAGGCAGGGAGGAGATGACCGTGTGAGGGAACCATGGTTCACAAAAGATTTTGAATGTTTTGTCAAGAGGAAAAATGAAGTGTATGTAATGATGAGAAAACAATATTCAGTTGGGTCGCTTGAGGGTTTCAAGGTAGCAAGAACTTAGCTAAAAAAGGGCTTAGGAGAGCTAGGAGAGGCATAACACGTCCTTGGCGGATCGGATCAAGAAATACCCCAAAGCACTTTACTCTTATGTGACAAATAAATGAATGAACAGGGTGAGATTCGGGCCGGACACTAATGGGAACTTGTGCATGGATTAGAAAAAACAGGAAAGGCGTTGAATGAATATTTTTTTCAGTGTTCACCAAGGAGAGGGGTCATGTGCGTGAGGATGAGAGTGCGATACAGGCGGGTAGGCTGCAGTAAGTAGATGTTCTTTGGAAAGATGTATGACCAATTTTGTAAAGCCTTAACGTCGTCAAGTCCCCTGGGCCAGATGGGATATAGCCAAGGATTATTTGGGAGGCAAGGGATAAGATTTCAGAGCCTGTGGCTTGGATCTTTGGGTCTTCACTGTCCACGGGGATAGTGCCAGAGGACTGGAGAGTGGCGAATGTTGTTCCTCTGTTCAAGAAAGGGAATAAGAATGACCCTGGAAATTATAGGTCGGTTAGTCTTAGTTCGGTGGTCGGTAAGTTAATGGAAAAAGGCCTGAAGCATAGGATTTATGACTATTTGGAAAGATTCAGCTGAATCCGGGATAGTCAACACAGATTCGTGAAGGGTAAACCTTGCCTCGCAAATTTGATAGAATTTTTTGAGGAGGTACCTAAGTGTGTAGATGAAGGTAGAGCAGTTGATGCCATATACATGAGTTTTAGTAAGGCGTTTGATGAGGATCCCCATTGTCGGCGTATGAAGAAAGTAAAGCTGTGTTTGATAGAGGGAAATTTGGCCAATTGCATAAGTAACTGGTTATCACATGGAAGACATAGGGCTGTGGTGGATGGAAAATTTTCAGACTGGAGACCAGTGACCAGCGGTGAACCACAGGGATCAGTGATGGGTCCTCAGCTATTTGTGATATTTCTCAATGACTTGGAGGGGGGTGGCTGAAGGGTGGGTCAGTAAATTTGCTGATGACACTATGGTTGGTGTAGTGGGTGAGGTGGAGGTCTGTTGTAGGCTGCAAAGATACATTGATAGGATGCAGAGCTGGGCAGAAAAAATGGCAGATGGAGTTTTAACCTGATAAGTGCCAGGTGATTCATTTTGGTCGAAAAAATGACAATGCGGATTACAGGGTCAACGGCAGGGATCTGTGGAATGTGGAGGAGCAGAGAGAGCTTGGGGTTCATGTCCACAGATCTCTGAAGTTTGCTACTCAAGTGGATACAGCCACGAAGAAGGCCTATGGAGTGTTTGCATTTATTAACAGGGGGCTTGAGTTTAAGAGCCGCGGGGTTATGCCGCAACTGTACATGACCCTGGTGAGACCACATTTGGAGTATTGTGTGCAATTCTGGTCACCTCATTATAAGAAGGATGTGGAAGCATTGCAAAAGGTTGAAAGGAGATTTACCACCCTGCTGCCTGGTTTGCACGATCGGTCCTATGAGGAAAGTTTGAGGGAGCTAGGATTTTTCTCTTTGGAGCGGAGGAAGATGAGAGGCGACTTAATAGAGGTTAATAAGATGATGAGGGGGATAGATAGCGTGGACGCTCAGAGTCTATTTCTTCGGATGAATGTAGCTGTTACCGGGGCGGGGGGGGGGGGGGGGGTGGCATAACTATAATGTTCAGAGTGGGAGATATAGGAGGGATATCCCAGGTAGGTTCTTTACTCAGAGAGTGGTTATGATGTGGAATGGACTGCCTGCCGTGATAGTGGATTCGGACACTTTCGGAACTTTCAATTGGTTATTGGATAGGCACATGGAGCACACCAGAATGACAGGGAGTTGGGATAGCTTTATCTTGGTTTCGCACAATGCTCGTGCAACATCGAGGGTCGAAGGGCCTGCTCTGTGCTGTATTGTTCTATGTTCTTTGCGTGATGGGATAATTCATTACAGATCTTAGAACAGTGTTTGTCAGGCAGTAGTAAATGTTGAAGTCTGTGTGACAACACTGGTGAAACATGGTATAACGTCTCCTTTCTCTCTCTGACGTACGGACTGCAAAACCGTTATTTCTGGGGCGTGTTCACCTCCTGTGCTGTGTTTTAACAAAAAATTACAGCCACGAAAAGGCCGTACTTTGAAATTTTAAAACATAAATCGATAGGATAAGTCTGCATCTATTACATTCCCAGAAATATTAAACATAACAGACATAAAAAAAATATGACTTCTAAAAATTTAAGACAAAATTGTATTAGTCCACGGGAACAACAGCATCAGACCAAATATTTACATTCATTATTTTGGCACGTGAGAACTTTGCAGTCCTGCTGCATTGTATTCACATTTTATATAAATGATCTGCAATCTGGGACACATGGGTAACGCAGCAAAATTCGCGGATGATACTAAGATAGATATAATGCAGGCAGTGATGTCGAGATTCATATATTACAGATTGATATAAGTAGACTCGGACATTGGGTCAAAATTTGGCAGATGGCGCTTAATGTAGAGTGGAAAGATTGTCCGTTTTGAGCGAAAATAATGGAAAGGCAAACGATTATCAAAATGGAAAGTAGATTCAACATGCGTCTGAGAGATCTGGAAGGCTTTGTTTATGAATGACAGACAGTCCATAACAGGTTCCGCTACCTGGGGATCCAGATAGCCAGAGACTGGACACAAATCCGCGAGTGGAACCTGACCAGCCTGGTGGAGGAAGTAAGAAGAGACCTTCAAAGATGGGGCTCACTCCCACTCTCTGGCGGGGAGAGTGCAGACAATCAAGATGAACGTACTGCCAATGTTCCTCTTCCTGTTTAGACCCATTCTGATATTCATCCCCAAGGACTTTTCCCAAAATATAGACAGTCTAATAATAGCGATTTTGTGGATGGGTGGTAAGAACCCGAGAATACCAAAACATACACTGCAAAGAAGGAAATTCAAAGGGGGCTTGGCCTCACCAAATCTACAATACTACAATGGGCAGCAACGGCAGAAAGAGTGAGGGGATGGGAACAAGAACCCGACACAGATTGGGTACAAATGGAGGAGGCATCCTGTAAGGGAACGTCCCTCCGGGTCCTGGCCACAACAGCACGCCCATCCTCCCCAACAAGATACACACCGAGCCCAGTGGTAGCGACGACGCTGAACACGTGGACCAAGTTGAGACAGCACTTCTAGATAACCAAAATGCCCCCTATGAACTCCATCTACGGCAATCACAGATTCCCCCCAGCCATGCTAGATACCACCATCAAAAGATGGAGGCGGGACGTGGTCACGTTGACGTAGGGCAGAGACTGGTGACACTGGACAAGCTGACGAGGAAGTAGAAACTAGCAAAAGGACAGGAATTGAGACACCTCCAAATAAAACACTTCCTCTGCAAAGAGACAGTGGGGTACCCCTGGACCCCAGAAACCAAACGACTAGAGGACCTGACAGGCACAAGCAACGAGAAGGGGGAGGGGGGTTATGTGCGAGAATATACGGACAGCTACTAGACACGAACTAGCAGATTCTTCCCGGAGGTGGACGACAGGTTGCTGCAAATCTACAGGGTGTTAGTAAGACAACACTTGGATTATTAGAACATAGAACAGTACAGCACAGAACAGGCCCTTCGGCCCTCAATGTTGTGCCAAGCCATGATCACCCTACTCAAACCCACGTATCCACCCTATACCCGTAACCCAACAACCCCCCCCCCCATTAACCTTACTTTTATTAGGACACTACGGGCAATTTAGCATGGCCAATCCACCTAACCCGCACATCTTTGGACTGTGGGAGGAAACCGGAGCACCCGGAGGAAACCCACGCACACAGGGGGAGGACGTGCAGACTCCACACAGACAGTGACCCAACTGGGAATCGAACCTGGGACCCTGGAGCTGTGAAGCATTTATGCTAACCACCATGCTACCCTGCTGCCCTATTGTGTCCACTTTTGGGCTCCTCATTTGAGGAAGGATGGAATGGCATTGGAGGCAGTTCAGAGGAGGCTCACCTGATTCATTCCAACGATGGAATGGTTGACGTATGAGAAGCGATGAAAGAGTTTGGGTGAAGACACGCTGACGTTTAGATGAATGACAGAGTATCAGATCCAGGTGTATAAAATGCTACATTAGATTGATAAAGTAAACGTAGACAAAATGCTCTCTCTTGTGGGGAATCCAGAACGAGTGGTCACAGATACAGCCATAAGAAGCGATAGATTTAGAAATGAGACGAGGAGGAACTACTTCTCGTAACGGAGGTGGATTATGGAACTCGCTGTCCCACAGTGCGGTGGAAACTCAGCCATTAAATGGGTTCAAGTCGGAGATAGATATATTTCTGATACAAATAAACGGTTAAAGAGTTATGGGCAACTTAGATAGGTGGATTTTTGACCAGGAAGTGATCAGTCATGATCTGATTGAATTGCAGAGCAGCTCGAGGTGCTGAATTGCTCACCTCTACTCCTAATACCTATGTTCCTCCATATTCGATCCTCGAAATCTGACGAGAATTTAAGGACAGACATTTTCGCAATTTTGTCAAAATTGTGGTTGTGCCTTTGTTAGCCGAGAAATGTAGCAGCAGGTAAAACGTATAACACGTGTTTGCTGTCAAGTTCCTTCAGAATGACTTGTTTTTACTGGATCTAGATATTTCCCTCTGTGTCTGATTTGCGGCCTCAATGAAGCGACTCACAGACATTGAAAAACGGTTAGTTAGATTTGTAACCAATATCCAATACAGCATATCAGTTCTGACGTGTTTTTATTCATCGTGAACTATCTCACTATCCTACGTCGAAGTCCTCGTATTTCCATCACCAAAATGTTAATTTCCCCAGCATTAAAAGCTTTCCAAATCATTTCCTTGTCCTTCATACAAGTTAAACGGACAACAGAAATGACAAGAGGGGTAGTTGTAAGCGATACGTGGACACAGCTGCCAGGTGGCGGTGGTATTTACACTCATTTACAGCACAACGAAGGTCACACCACACAGAGTAGTCATATTCTGCACAGTGTTCAGAAAATGGAGAACTAAGGAAATCAACATCTGGCTGAGACTTGCATTAAACACACACTTCAACTCACACACACACACACACACACAAACTAAGCCCACTTATACTTCGGAAGCTGTGAGCGGGAGAGACATGGAGTCCATTGTGGGAAGGTAAGTGTTTATCTCATTCACTGAACATGGCAGAGTTCCGACTGTCGGAAAAAAACTAAAAAGTGACTTCAAAGGAGGGCTCTAGTTTGATTGGTCAACAAGGATGCCGTGCTACATCTGAAAATCGATTTATGTTATTGGTTATAAATTGCTTTCGGCCTGAGGTAATAAGGAGAAATATAAGACACATTTGAATAAAATAAATTAAAAACCAAATTAAAAACTTGCCGAATTAAATAGAGACGGAGGGTCAGATGATGCGTGCTTCCTGCATGATGTGGGAACCAGTGGACCCCATTGTGGTTCCTAGTGACGACGTGTGTAGCAAGTGTTGGGTGCTTGACGAACTCGGCTCAGAGCTCATGAGCAAGAGTCTAAGCTTCAGGCACTGCAACGCACCAGGGAGGGGGAGAGGTATCTGGACACAGTGTTTCAGGAGACTATCACACACCTAACATTAAATACTATTACTTCGGCCAGTGATCATTGACAGTAGCTGAGAGTGAAGCAGGTAGAAGGATCCAGCAGGTAGGGTTGCAGGAGCCTCAGTCCCAGAACTGGTCCAACAGGTTTGAGATTCTTGCTCCCTCTGTGGACGGGAACGGCGACTGCAGGAAGGATGAGCAAACGCATCATAGAACCGTTTGTACAGGGTCAAAATAAACAAATGTCGTCAGATTGGGGATATAATAGTTTGTGGCATTCACACTGTTCTATGTGATCAGGATCCCGAAGGTTGTATTGCCTGCCTGGTACTCGCATTCAGGATTTCTCATTTGAATGCAGAGGAATTGGAGTGGAATGGAAAGATCCAGTTGTGATCCGCGTAGGTATCAACGACATAGGTGGAACATAGAAATAGTTTCTTCTAAAGGATTATGAATAGCTTGGAGCCCATAACTCGAGAATTTCATACCTTAAATCAATAAAGGTGGCGAAAAGGAGTCATGAAATATCTTTGGCGAACAGGGTTAAGGAAAATCCCAAGCATTTCATTCGCATATAAGGAGCAAGGGGGTAACTAGAGAAATGATCGGCCCACACAAAGAGAGAAGAGGGAATATATGCGTGCGTCAGAGGAAATGGGTGAGATTCTTAATGAGTACTTTGCATCGGTATTCACAAAGGTGAGGCACATGACGGATATTGATGTTAGGGATGGATGTTTAAATACTCTAGGTCAAGTCGGCATCAGGAAGGGGGAAGTTTTGGGTATTCTAAAAAGCATTAAGGTGGACAAGTCCTCAGGTCCGGATGGGATCTATCACAGGTTACTGAGGAAATCGAGGGACGAAATAGTTGGGGCCTTAACAGATATCTTTGCAGCATCCTTTTGCACGGGCGAGGTGCCGGAGGACTGGAGAATTGCTAATGCTATCCCTTTGTTCAAGAAGGGTAGCAGGGATAATCCAGGAAATTATAGACCTGTGAACTTGACGTCAGTGGAAGGCAAACTGTTGGAGAAGATACTGAGAGATAGGATCTACTCACATTTGGAAGGAAATAGACTTAGCAGTGATAGGCAGCATAGTTTTGTGCAGGGAAGGTCATGTCTTACAAACCTAATAGAATTCTTTGAGGAAGTGACAAAGTTTATTGATGAGGGAAGGGCTGCAGATGTCATATACGTGGACTTCAGTCAGGCGTTTGATAAGTGTTCCCACGGCAGGTTGATGGAAAAAGTGAAGTCGTATGGGGTTCAGGGTGTACTAGCTAGATGGTTAAAGAACAGGCTGGGCAACAGGAGACAGAGAGTAGTGGTGTAAGGGAGTGTTTCTAAATGGGGAAAGGTGACTAGTGGTGTTCCACAGGGATCCGTTCTCGGACCACTGTTGTTTGTGGCATACAGAAATCATCTGGATGAAAGTACAGGTGGTCTGATTAGCAAGTTTGCATATGATACTAAGATTGGTGTAGTTGCAGATAGCGGGGGGACTCTCAGAGAATACAGCAATATATAGATATATTGGAGGCCAGCACGGTAGCATGGTGGATAGCACAATTGCTTCACAGCTCCAGGGTCCCAGGTTCGATTCCGGCATTGCTCATTGTCCGTACGGAGTCTGCACATCCTCACCGTGAGTGCGTGGGTTTCCTCCGGGTGCTCTGGTTTCCTTCCACAGTCCAAAGATTTGCAGCCTAGGTGGATTGCCATGATAAATTGCCCTTAGTTTCCAAAATTTCGTTAGTGTTGGGTGGGGATGCTGGGTTATGGGGATAGGTTGGAGGACTTGGCCTTGGGTAGGGTGCTCTTTCCAAGAGCCGGTGCAGACGCGATGGGCCAATGGCCTCCTTCTGCACTTCTATTTCTATGATAATCTATGAGAGTTGGGCAGAGAAATGGCAGATGGAGTTCAATCCAGGCAAATGAGAGGTGATGCATTTTGGAAGATCTAATTCAAGAGCGGACTATATGGTAAATGGAAGAGTCCTGGGGAAAATTGATGTACAGAGATATATGGGAGAGATCTTGTAGCCTGAAGGTGGCAACGCAGGTTGATAGAGCTGTCAAGGTGGCATACAGCATGCTTGCCTTCATCGGACGGTGTATTAAGTACAAGAGTCGGCAGGTCATGTTACAGTTGTATCGGACTTTGGTTAGGCCACATTTGGAATACAGCGTGCAGTTCTGGTTGCCACATTACCAGAAGGATGTGGATGCTTTAGAGAGGGTGCAGAGGACGTTCACCAGGATGTTGCCTGGTATGGAGGGTTGGCTAGATTATGATTGTTTTCGTTGGAAAGGCAGAGGTTGAGGGGGAACATGACTGAGGTCTACCCGTTGCACCTACTGTGTAATGTTGGGCACTCAGAGACACAAGTGACGCTTCAACATCACTTCACAGTGGTCAATTTAGTTCAATTTAAAAGGGAAATTAAGAAGTCTTACAGCACCAGGTTGAAGTCCAACAGGTTTGTTTGGAATGACTAGCTTTCGGAGAGCAGCTCCTTCATCATGTTAATAAAGAGTAATAGGAATTTGCCCAATCTTTTGAATTGACTTGGTTTTATTCAGATGGCAACTGGAGATCAGCAACAAATGTATTTTGTTATTCAAGTCCCCAATTCGCACAGATACGGCTGAAGATTTCTCAATTCGAAGAAGTGTGGCAGTGATGTGATCTGTCAATATTATGGAAATGGCGTGGGTATCAAGGTGACATCAAGTTTGGAACACGTTATGCCTGAGCGAGAAGGATGGATTTTTGAACTGGCCATGAAGCTTAGTCTGGGGTCTGATAACAGTAGTTTCTGTATACACAATAGTTAATTGGATTGTAAGTTGTATGGTATTATATATTTGTATTGTGAATATCAAAATACAATGCAAGTTGAAATTTCCAAATTTCTAAAACATGCAAGAACAGAGATGTGGATATTTTCGGAGAGATACCTGTGAAGCTGGACTCTGAATGAGGCTCACATACGGGAATGAGAATGCAGCACAAGGATCCTTGGATTTGTAAATCGAGAAAGATATAAAGAAAAATCGATTTCAGGCTGTATCTGTATTAACATGTTGCTTGAACACAGCTTGAATATTCCCCGAATACCCGATATAGAATACACCATTCCAAGAATACCCTAAATAGAATACTCCTTCCCCAGAATACCCTAAATAGAATACACTAATCCTAGAATACCCGAAATAGAATACTCCTTCCCCAGAATACCCTAAATAGAATACACTAATCCTAGGATGCCCAAAATAGAAGACACCATCCCTAGAATACGCTAAATATAATACACTGTCCCTAGAATACGCTAAGTAGAATACGCCATTCCCAGAACATCCTAAATAGAATACAGGATTCCTAGAATACTTCAAGTAGAATTAATTGTCCCTATAACACCTTAAATGGAATACAACAATCCTTGAACACCCTCAATATAATATACCACCACTAGAATATGCTAAATAAAATACACCATCCCCAGAATACCCTAAATAGAATGCTCCATTCCAAGAATACCCTAAAAAGAATACACCATCCCCAGAATATCCTAAATAGAATGCTCCATCCCAAGAATACCCTTAAAAGAATACACCATCCTTGGAATACCCAAAATAGAATACATCATCCCTAGAATGCCCTAAATAGGAGACACGAACCCTAGAATACCCTGAATAGAATACACCATCCCGAGAATACACTAAATAGCAAACACCAGCCCTAGAATATCCTAAATAGGACGCACAAAACCTAGAATACCGAAATAGAATAACCCATCCCTAACGTACTCTAAATGGAATGCACCGCCCCTAGAGTACAGTAAATAGAATACACCATCCCTAGAATATCGTAAATAGAATACACCGTCCCTTGAATACCAGAAATAGATTACACCAACCCTACAAACCCCAAAGGGAATACAGCATCCCTAGAATACCCTAAATTGAATACACCCTTCCTTAGAATACCCCAAAAAAGAAAACACCATACATAGAAAACCCTAAATAGAATACACCAGCCCTATAATACCCAAAATTGAATACACGATCCCAAGATACCCTAAATGGAATACACCATCCCCAGAATATACAATCACTAGAACACCATAAATATAATACTCCATCCCTATAAAACTCTAAATAGAAACACCATCCTTAGAATACCCCAAGTAGAATACCGTATCCCGAGAATACACTAAATCGAATACACCATCCTATAGAATACCCCAAATAGAATACACCAACCCGAGAATACCATAAGTAGAATACACCATCCCGAGAGTACTCTATATAGAACACATCATCCTTAGAATAACCAGAATATAATACACAATCCCTAGAATACCCTAAATAGAATACACCGACCCTGGAATACGATAAATTGAATAACCCATTGCTTGAATTTCCGAAATAGAACACACCGACCCGAGAATGCTCGAAATAACATACCTTATTCCTAGAATACTCTAGTTTCACGATGGCGCTGGAGCGAGGAGACTCTCTGCGAGCTCTCCCCAACAGATACACTTTAACTTATACTCGTTCTAATCTTTTAAAATGTAATGATAAGACTAACGTTATAACTAACCTCTCACTTTTATATTTTCTTGCAGGCTTGAACATCCTCCGAGGTCCGTGGACATCTTTTCACCTGACCAGACCTGACCTCCACAACCTGGAAGTGGATCGGGCCAAACCGGAAGTGAAGCCCCGACCTCGATTTCGAGCCGACCAGGACTTCGGAGCTCATATCCCGTCCTAAAAACCAACACTAGCCCCCGGATCGCCAGGCCCAGTCCCCGGCGCTCCCGTCCCGATCCCTGACGACGGAACCCAGCCCAACACGACCCGGAGAGACCCGCCCAGCACCCGACCTACCTGGAGATGGATGGAAGGAAGAACAATCCACGTTGAGTCTGGTCTCGAGCCCATTAGCGCCCTGGGACGGAACAGACAAAGGGACTCAGCTCAACCTGCCCCATGAAGCCCCTGCTCACGACCCTGGTTCCCTTAAATGGTGGAGATCCTGTGCGATGACACAAACGTGCTGCAAGGTATTCCCATGCCCGCAGAACGCCGTGACCTATCCTGATCGCAAACATGCCCCCCGCCAGTCGGAAGCATCTACCTTCCGCAAGGTCAAACATCTCCCATTGGATCCCAGGATCATCCGGCTGCAGCCGCTGACCGAGGAAGCAAGGAAAATGTGGCGGACTGCAGATTAGACTGAAGCAACGCGGTTTCAAGACCCCTCTCCCGCATACTCCTGGCTAACATCCAAGCGATCGAAAACAAGCTGGATGAACTTAATGCCAGACTTATGTCTCAGAGGGAAGTAAGAGACTGCTGTGTGCTCTGTTTCACCCCCGCCTCACCGGACTGTGCCATACAACCTGAAGGCTTCTCAACTCACTGGGCGGACCGCACAGCAACATTGGGCATAGCAATGGGTTGAGGGGTTTGCCTCCTCATCAACTCCTCGTGGTCCTTGGATGTGGCGAGCCTGGCGACCTAATGCTCTCCAGACCTGGAATACCTGACCGTAAAGTACCGCACATACTATCTTTCACGTGAATTCACTTCAGTAATTATCACTTCGGTCTACATCCCACCCCAGAACGAAACAGAACATCCAGAAGCCTTGTTCCTCGCGACCAGAGACTTCAATGAGGCCAACCTTAAGAGGGTACTGCCAAAATCCCACCAACACATCACCTTTCCCACCAGGGGCGACAAAACTCTTGACCACTGCTACTCAAAAATAAAGGGCGCCTAACGTTCCATCCCCTGACCGCACTTTGGGAAATCAGACCATAAGACGGTGCTCCTTCTCCTGGCTTAGAAGCAGAAATTCAAGTGGGAGAACCCAGCTAAGAAGGTCGTGCAGTGCTGGTCCGAGGAAACAGAAGAGATCTTACGTGACTGCTTGCAGTCAACGATCTGGTCTATATTTAAGAACTGAGAGACCAACTTAAATGAGTTTTCCACCACCGTTACAGTCTTCATCAGTAAACCTGTGGACGACTACGTGCCAAAGAAAGCGGTATATATGTTCCTCAACCGGAAACCATGGCTCAATCATATGATTCATTCCCGACTGAAGGACAGATCTGAAGCATTCAAGTCAGACGACCCTGACCAATGCGAGAAATCAAGGTATGACCTCCGCTAAGCATTCCGAAATAGCAAGAAAAAATATCAAACCAAGCTGGAGTCACAGACAGACTCTCGGCGGTTGTGGTAAGAACTAAACAACATAACGGGCAACAAAGTGAAACCGAGCAGTATCACCGGCAGCAGCGCACCCGTCCCCAATGAACTCAATGCATTCTATGCTCGGTTCGAGCAGGTAACCAACAATCCACTGTCGAGTTCCCCAGCAGCCAAAACTGAACCATACCCTCCATTACAGCTTTCGAAGTCAGATCAGCCTTCCTGAAAGTGAACCCACGGAAGGTGATGGGCCCCGACGGGATCCCTGGTCGCATACTCAGAGCCTGCACGGACCAGCTGGTAGAGGTGTTCGCGAACATATTTCACCTGTCCCTACTCCACTCTGAGATCCCCACCGACTTCAAGAAGACCACCATCATACCGTTGGCAAAGAAGAACCAGGCAACGTGCCTCAATGACTAACGTCTGGTGGCCCTGATTTCAGTCGTAAAGAAATGCTTCGAGAGATTGATAATGAAGTGCCTTGATCTACTGCAATTCATTTACCATCGCAACCAGCCCACAGCAGGTGCGTTTCCCTGGCCCTACACTCAGCCCTAGAGCATCTCAACAACAAGGACCCCTAAATCAGACTCCTATTTATTGACGACAGCTCCGCCTTCAACACCATAATCCCAACCAAGCTCATATCCAAGCTCCAAAACTTTGGACTTGGCTCTCCACGCTGCAACTGGATTCATGATTTTCTGACCAACAGACCACAATCAGTAAGAATGAACACCAACACCTCCTCCACAATAGTCCTCAATACCGGGGCCCCGCTGGGCTGCGTACTTAGCGCCCTACTCTACTCCCTGTACACACACGACTGCGTGGCAAAACTTGATTCCAAATCCATCTCCGTGTTTGTCGACGATACGACCATCGTGGGCCGGATCTCGAATAAATATGAGTCAGAATACAGGAGGGAAATAGAGAACCTAGTGGAGTGGTGCAGTGACAACAATCAACCCCTCAATGCCAGCAAAACTAAAGAGCTGGTCATTGACTTCAGGAAGCAAAGTACTGTAAACACCCCTGTCAGCATCAACGGGGCCGAGGTGGAGATGGTTAGCAGTTTAAAATACCTAGGACTGCGCATCTCCAAAAACCTGCCCTGTTCCACTCACGTTGACGCTACCACCAAGAAAGCACAACAGCGCCTATACTTCCTCAGGAAACTAAGGAAATTCGGCATGTCCACATTAACCCTTACCAACTTTTTTAGATGCAACATAGAAAGCATCCTAACTTGGTGAATCACAGCCTGGGTATGGCAACTGCTCGGCCCAGGACCGCTAGAAACTTCAGAGAGTCGTGAGCACCGCCCAATCCATCACATAAACGTTTCTTCCCCCCATTGAGTCCATCTACACCTTCCGCTGCGTGGGGAAAGCGGGAAGCGTCATCACAGACCCATCACGCCCGGCTTACTCACACTTCCAACTTCTTCCATCGGGCAGGAGATTAAAAAGTTTGAGAATAGACGCAAAAACAGCTTCTTCCCCGCTGTTACCAGACTCCGAAATGACCCTATTATGGACTAACCTCATTAATACTATACCCTGTGTGCTTCATCCGATGCCGGTGCGTATGTAGTTACACAGTATACCTTGTGTTGCCCTATTATGTATTATATATAATACATGTATTATGGATTTTATTTTATTCCATTTGCTTCCCATGTACTAAATGATCTGTTGAGCTGCTCGCAGAAAGATACTTTTCACTATACCTCGGTACAAGTGACAATAAACAAATCCAAATAGAATAGAACAACCGAGAATACCCTAAATACAATACACCGTCCCTAGACTACACTAAATATAATTCACCATCCCTACAATACCCTAAATAGAACACTCCATCCCTAGAATACACTCAATAAAATACACCATCCCTAGAATATACTAAATAGAATACACCATCCCTCGAATATACTAAATAGAATACTCCATTCCCAGAATACCCTAAATAGAATACCCCAGTGCAGCCTATCCAGACTAAAATATTTCTAGCCCAGAATACCCTTAATAGAATACCCCTGCCCGACAGTACGCAGAAATAGAATACCATTACCCGAGAATACCAACTAAACTGCAATACCGCTAACCTAGAATATGGGATGTCATGGTGGCCCAGAGGTTAGCACTTCTGCCTCACAGGTCCAGGATCCCAGTTTCTATTCCGGATTTGGGTCACTGCCTGTGTGGAGTCTGCGCTTACTTCATGTGTCTGCGTGGGTTTCCTTATTGTGGTCCGGTTTCGTCCCACAGTCCATAGATGTGTAGGTTCCGTGGATTGGCCATGATAAACTGCCCTTCAGTGCCCAGAGATGTGAAGGTTATGTGGGGTTACGGGGATAGGGCAGGGAAAATGGGCCTCAACAGGGTTCTCTTTCGGAGAGTTGGCGTAGACTTGATGGGCCACATGGCCTCCTCTTGTCCTGTAGGAATTATCTACTTCTGTGAAGCTGTTTGTTGTGCTGAGCTGTGTTTATTCTCACATTCCCAACAGGAAACACCACTTTATTCTGCGCACAGCTCACCAAGTGCCTGGAGAAGGGAAGTGTTTGCTGTTTGCCGAGACTCTCCACAGAGGAACACCTCACCCCGATTCGTGGCAATGGTTCTACAAGAGTAGGAGCTGGATAATCAGAAAGTATAAGCCATCCCTTCAGATCAGACACAGTCTCCGTCCTCAAAGATTCCACTGATTGGGTGAGTGCGTTTGATTTAAACTTTTCTTCCCCCAATCTCCTCCGCTTTTTTATAGAATAGAATCAAAGATTTCGTACAGTGGAGAAGGAGGCCATTCAGCCCATCGAGCCTGCACTGGCACCCCATCCAAAAGAGCCACCTTACCAAGGCCCTATTCCGTAACCCCACTCACCTGCAACTTTTGGACACTAATTGGGAATTTATCACTGCCAATCCATCTAACCTGCACATCTTTAAACTGTGGAAGGAAGCCGGAGCACCCAGAGGAAACCCACACGTACACACCACCGTACACAGCACTGCACACACCATCGCGCACACCACCACGCACACCACAATACATACCACGATACACAGTAAGGTCAAGAGAGGAAAAGTGACATCCTTGGGAAATGAAAGGAAATCCCTCCTCAATCTCAATCAATGGGACTTCTGATTGTGCTGCTGAGGAACTAGTCTTTCCTATCATTGTCCGGTTCTTTGACACGGATGTAAACAGGGTGATCATATGCTGCTTGAAATAGCAACAAGAAAAGAGAGATCGAGCAGCAAAAAACATTTTCTAAATTATGAACAATTATATGAAGGAAAGCAGTATTCCTTGGAAAAACACGATCACGATGCACTTTTCTGCCGACAATACAGCAGTGATGATGGGCACAATCGTGTCGCTTCCTTCGTGAAGCTAGAAAACCCAGATTATTTTAATTCTTGGATGTCCATGCGACCTTCTTCATCTGGCTGCAGGGAAAGGGACAACTCAGTTGCCATTCTCTCCAGTGGACTTGGTTGGACCAGTCTATTACAACCTTCAGAGGTCTAACAAGCGCCACGAAGATTTCATGGAAATAAAAACATTGAACAATCTAGAAAATCACAGAATACTCAAACATGTCTGCATGAGATGGTTGTCCTTGGAAAGAGCACCAGACATATTTTTTGATCAATGGTCAGCATTACAAGAGTACTTCTCCTAAGAAGAAGAATCTGAGATAGGAGAAAGGAAGAATTAAGGGGGCTTGAGAGACGCTAAGCAACTGAAGATTGACATTTCTGGAAAGAAGACTACCAAACTCCCAACTGCAGAGACCAAGGAGATTGCTCAAACTCCACACACACACACACACACACACACACGCACATACACACACAAGGTAGTGTTGTATGTACCATATCATAAACAACAAAAACATTGCTTGCAGAACTAAAACTTAAATTGATGTTGTGAAAGCAGAGAGTGATTGCCTGGTTTCAGCTGCTGTCAGGAAACAGACCCATGCAAGTCAGACCCAAAAAGACCAGTACAGGATCTGAGGAGAAAACTGATGTTCTTGTGCATGGTAGCAATACTGACAATAATGCAAGAGATGGGAAAAGCAGCAGTCAAGTGCTTGAAGGAAAAATGAGTCTCCCACAACGAGCACCCCTGTTACTAATACAACACGACAGCCATCTCAAGGTCAAGCTGCCGGGTTTTACGCAAAGGTTCGTGACAGAAACACGCTATACTGTATCTTTCTTCAATATACACTGCTTATGTTCAACAGGCTCAATCTAGAGCTCAGAGAAGATGCTGCCAAGATACAGAATTTACATCAGAAGTTGTTTGAATCTCTTCGGGACATGATGCTTCGCTTTGTAAAACCTCTTACAATTGCCAGGGTTACATTGCCAGCGCGCTACATGCACAAGGACAACTGCAACCTGAAAACCGATGAAGACCTAATCATTGGTGGACAAGCCAGACAGTTTCCCAAGACGGGACACTACCTCACACGATATGAGTAACTTCTAGTCATCAGTCCTAAAGTACTATGTTGCAGTGTGTGACCATGTCCCCACCATATCCCCCCTCAGGACAAATTGTAGCCAAAAGCAAGAGTGAGAATGGTGGGAAATTTTACATTAGTTTGTTTGCAAAACGATTCCATGTCACGGATGATGTACCCGGTGATTAAAAAGTGGAATTTGCTGAATTATAGGTTGACACACTGGAAGGTCTTGAATCAGACTGGGCGATCAGATGAAGCTGAGGGGTAATCAACCGGTGAGTTGAAGTATCGCCACCTTCGAAAAATCATGCTGGTGGTCTCGTTGATCGCGCACAGTAACAACAAAGATGAACGAATCGTCAGTCTGATCAGGAAGAACTCCACTGAGTTTCGGCCCAGTTTAGGAACCGAGACACTTTCTGATTTATTAACCAGAAAGTCGTGGCTGCAGCCAAAGGACAGTGCTGACGTAAAATGCAATTCAGTAGAAAACTATTTGATACGTGCAGAAGAGATACAAGTGCATCTCTAAGTGGGCCCGAGGTAAAGTCTGAAATGAAAATGAGAGAAGGATTGCAGCATTGTCTGACAAATGGAAAAGAGCTGCCTTAGAAAGGTTCAACTGAGTCTAATGCTGGTTGAAGGACAATTTTCAACTACATGTAGAAAGGCGAATGTGTGTTCATATTTTTTCATTTTTGGATTTACTGAATATTTGAAACTCAATTTAAAAACACCCACCCATGTGTACATGTGTGTAAAAGCATTGGATTTGCATTTTCCATTTGTGTTCTAGATTTGTGCAAGAAAGTTGTAAAGCCGTACTTCAGATTGGTGGGCATATTTCCTTTGAAATTAAAATCCGGATTTTACTGCCAAGATACAGAATTCTGGGATCTGGAATATTGATTTCCTTAGGAAAGGTTGGCAGCCCTGTGAAAGGCATAAGTGGCGGCACAGTGGTCAGCACTGCTGCCTCTCCGCGTCGAGGACCCAGGTTCGATCTCGGTCCGGGTCACTGTCCCTGTTGAGTTTGTGCATTCTCCCCGTGTCGGTGTTATTATCCCCCCTCAATCTGAAGATGAGCAGCGTATGCGGATTGTCCACGATAAATTATCCCTTCATTGGAAAAAAGAATTGGATACTCTAAAGTTTCTTTTTTTTAAATTGAAAAGCATTAATGGATTCGAAGGCTGTCAACCGCCTCCTGCAGCTCCCCCATATGCACGAGTGATTTGCGGGTGAAATTGGTGAGACCAATTACTGCTGGTGGCTTAGACCAGATTTCGGCGGAAATGTGAATGTATATCCCAGGACATCCTGTCAAACAAATTAGCCACACTTGCATTCTAGTGTTCAATTCTAGTCGCCATGCAACCAGAAGGATGTGGAGGTTTTGGAGAGAGTGCAGAGGAAGTTTACCAGGATGTTGCTGGTGTGGCCGGTATTAGCTGTCAGGAGAGGTTGAATGAAAGAACAAAGAAAAGTCCAGCGCAGGAACAGGTCCTTCGGCCCTCCAAGCCTGTGCCCATCATAGGAAGCGAGGAAGGATCTAAAGAGATCTAAGACGAGCAAGGCGGGGACAGGAGAAGACTTTGGCAGGTAGGATCACCTCCTCCCCGATATCGCCCCTTCCCGATATCACCCCCTCACCGAAATCACCCCGACCCCGTTTTGACCCTCTCTCCGATATCGCCCCTCCCCAATATCACACCCCGATATCACTTCCACCCGGATATCAGGCCCTCTCCGATATCAGACCCTCCCCGATATCAACCCCCCGATATCACCCACACCCCACAATATCACCGCTCCCCGATATCAGCCCCACCGCCCGATATCAACACTCACCAATATCACCCCCTCCAAGATATCACCCCCTCTGGATATCACCCCCACCCCGATATCACCCCTTCCCGATATCACCCCTCCCTCTTTTCACCCTTCCCCGATATCAACTCCTCCTCGATATCACCCCCTCCCTGTCATCACCCCTACCCAGATATCAATCTCTCCCCGATATCAATCCCTCTCTGATATCACCTCCACCCCCCGATATAACCGCTCCTCGATATCACCCCCTCCCCGATATCACCCCCTCCCTCATATCACTCGACACAGGATTTCACCCACACACCGGATATCACCCCCACCCCTATATCACCCCTGCCCGATATCTCCCCCACCCCGATATAACCCTCACCCCAATATCAGCCCCTCCACGATATCACCCCCTCCCTTTTTCAGCCCCTCACCGATATCCCCTCCTCGACATCACACTGTCCCCGATATCACCCCAACCCAGATATCAATCCCACCCCAATATAAAACGCTTTCTGATATCACCCCCACACCACGATATAACCGCTCCCCGATATCTCCCCTCCCCGATATCACCGCTCCCCAATATCAGACCCCGAAATAATCTCCACCCCGATATCAGACCCACCAAAATATCACCCCCTCCCTGATATCACCCCCACCCCGATATCACCCCTCCACGATCTCTCCCCACCCCACAATATCATCGCTCCCCGATATAACCCCCTCCCCGATATCACGCCCTCCCCGATATCACACCCACCGCGATATCAACCCCACCCCGATACCAACCCCTCCACAATTTCACTTCTACCCTCCGATATCACCCTTCCCCGATATCACCCGATATCACCTCCACCCCGATATCAGAGCCTCTCCAATATCAGACCCTCCCCGATATCACCACATGCCCGATATCACCCCCACCCACATTATCACCGCTCGCGATATCCGTCCTACCCCCGATATCACCCCTCCACGATTACACCCCTAAAATTTCTCCCTCCTTGATATAACACACTCCCCGAATTCACCCCCCCCCCCAATATCACCCGCTCCCCTTTTTCACACCCTCCACGATATCACCACCTCATCAATATCACCCCCTCCCGGATATCGCCCCTGACCGATATCTCCCACCCCGATATCACCCCTTCCCCGATATCACCCACTCACCGATAACACCCGGACCCCGATATCAAACCCCAATATCACCCCTCCGATATCATACCCTCTCCTATATCAGATCCTCTCCGATATCACCCCCTCCCCGATATAACCCCCACCCCGATATCACACCTCCCTTATATGACCCCCTCCCCGTTTTCACACCCTCCCCGATATCACTCCTCCCCGATATCACCCCCTCCCCGATGTAACCCCTCCACGATATCAGACACATCCCGATTTCACCCCGTCTCCGATATAACCCTTTCCCAATATCACCCCACACCGATATCGCCGATCCCTTATATCACCCACACCCCGATATCACCACCACTATGACATCACCCCCTCCGCGATATCACCCTCAGCCCCCCCCGATATCACCCCTCGATATCACGCCCTCCCCGAAATCACCCCATCCCCGAATAATTCCCCACGCCGAAATCACCGCAACCCCGATATCACCCCTCCCCGATATCGCCCTCACCACGATATCGCCCGCTCTCCGATATCTCCCCCTCCCCGATATCACCCTCACCCCAATATCACCCCCTCCCCGATATCACCCCCTCCCCGATATCACCCCCTCCCCAATATCACCCCTCCCCGATATCACCCACACCCCGATATCACCCCCACCCCGATATCACCCCCCCCCATATCACCCCAACCCCGATATCACCCCACCCCGATATCAGCCCTTCCCGATATCACCCCCACCCCAATGTCACCACCTCCCCGATATCATCCCCACCCCACAATATTACTGCTCCCCGATATCACCTCCTCCCAGATATCGCCCCTTCCCGAAATCACCCCCTCACCGGAATCACCCCCACCGCGATATCAATCCCACCCCGATATCAGCCCCTTCCCGATATCAACCCCTCACCAAAATCACCCCCACCCCGATATCAATCCCACCCCGATATCAACCCCTCCCCGATATCTCACACTCCCCGATATCACCCCCACTCCGTTTTGACCCTCTCTCCGATATCATCCCTCCCCAATATCACACCCCGATATCACTCCCACCCGGATATCAGACCCTCTCCGATATCAGACCCTCCCCGATATCACCACCCCGATATTACCCACCCCACGATGTCCGACCAGAGGGGAGGCCATATTGGATTTAGTACTTGATAATGAACCAGGGCAGGTAACAGATTTGTTAGTGGGGGTGCATTTTGGAGGTAGTGACCACAATTCTGTGAATTTCACTTTAGTTATGGAGAGGGATAGGTGCGTGCAACAAGACAAGGTTTATAATTGGGGGAAGGGTAAATACAATGCTGTCAGACAAGAATTGAAGTGCAGAAGTTGGGAACATACACTGTCAGGGAAGGACACAAGTGAAATGTGGAACTTGTTCAAGGAACAGGTACTGCGTGTCTTTGATTTTTATGTCCCTGTCAGGCAGGGAAGATATGGTCGAGTGAGGGAACCATGGTTGACAAGAAAGGTTGAATATCTTGATAAGAGGAAGATGGAGGCTTATGCAAGGCTAAAGAAACAAGGTTCAGACAGGGCGCTGGAGGGACACAAGATAGCCAGTAGGGAACTGAAGAAAGGGATTAGGATAGCTAAGAGAGGGCATGAAAAATCTTTGGCGGGTAGGATCAAGGAAAACACTCAAGGCCTTTAACACATATGTGAGAAATATGAGAATGACTAGAGCGAGGGCAGGTCCGATCAAGGACAGTAGCGGGAGATTGTGTTTTGAGTCTGAAGAGATAGGAGAGGTCTTGAACAAGTGTTTTTCTTCAGTATTTACTAACGAGAAGTGTCATATTGTTGGAGAGGACAGTGTGAAACAGACTGATATACTGGAGGAGATACTTGTCAGGAAGGAAGATGTGTTGCGCGTTTTGAAAAACTTGAGGATAGACAAGTCCCCCGGGCCTGACGGGATATATCGAAGGATTCTATGGGAAGCAAGAAATGAAATTGCAGAGCCGTTGGCAATGACCTTTTCGTCCTCGCTGTCAACAGGTGGGGTACCAGAGGATTGGAGAGTGGCGAATGTCGTGCCCCTGTTCAAAAAAGCGAATAGGGATAACCCTGGGAATTACAGGCCAGTCAGTCAGTCTTACTTCGGTGGTCGGCAAAGTAATGGAAAGGGTGCTGAGGGATAGGATTTCTGAGTATCTGGAAAGGCACTGCTTGATTAGGGATAGTCAGCACGAATTTGTGAGGGGTAGGTCATTGCCTTACAAATCTTATTGACTTCTTTGTGGAGGTGACCAAGCATGTGGATGAAGGTAAAGCAGTGGATGTAGTGTCCATGGATTTTAGTAAGGCATTTGATAAGGTTCCCCATTGTAGGCTTGTGCAGAAAGTAAGGAGGCATGGGATAGTGGGAGATTTTGCCAGTTGGATAACAAACTGGCTAACCGATAGAAGACAGAGAGTGGTGGTGCATGGCAAATATTCAGCCTGGAGCCCAATTATCATTCTTGCACCGCGGGGATCTGTTCTGGGTCCTCTGCTGTTTGTGATTTTCATTAAAGACTCGGATGAGGGAGTTGAAGCATGGGTCAGTAAATTTGCAGATGAAACGAAGATTGGTGGAGTTGTGGAATCGTGAGGAGGGCTGTTGTCGGCTTCAAAGAGGCATAGATAGAATGCAGAGCTGGGCTGAGAAGTGGCAGATGGAGTTTAACCCTGACAAGTGTGAGGTTGTCCATTTTGGAAGGACAAATATGAATACGGAATACAGGGTTAACGGTAGGATTCTTGGCAATGTGGAGGAGCAGAGAGATCTTGGGGTCTATGATCGTAGATCTTAGAAAGTTGCCACTCAAGTGGATAGAGCTGTGAAGAAGGCCTATGGTGTGCTAGCGTTCATTAGCAGAGGGATTGAATTTAAAAGCCGTGAGGTGATGATGCAGCTGTATAAAACCTTGGTCAGGCCACATTTGGAGTACTGTGTGCAGTTCTGGTCGCCTCATTTTAGGAAGGATGTGGAAGCTTTGGAAAAGGTGCAGAGGAGATTAACCAGGATGTTGCCTGGAATGGAGAGTAGGTAATACGAGGAAAGGTTGAGGGTGCTGGCATTTTCTCATCAGAACGGTGAAGGATGAGGGGCGACTTGATGGAGGTTTATAAAATGATTAGGGGAATAGATGGAGTAGACAGTCAGAGACATTTTCCCCGGGTGGAACACACCATTACAAGGGGACATAAATTGAAGATAAATGGTAGAAGATATAGAGAGGATGTCAGAGGTAGGTTCTTTACCCAGAGAGTAGTGGGGGCATGGAATGCACAGCCTGTGGAAGTAGTTGAGTCGGAAACGGTAGGGACCTTCAAGCGGATATTGGATAGGTACATGGATTAGGGTAGAATAATGGAGCGTAGGTTAACTTCTTAAGGGCAGCACGGTAGGATTGAGGTTAGCACAATTGCTTCACAGCTTCAGGGTCCCAAGTTCGATTTCGACTAGGGTCACTGTCTGTGTGCAGTCTGCACATCCTCCCCGAGACTGCGTGGGTTTCCTCCGGGTTCTCCGGTTTCCTCCCACAGTCCAAAGATGTCCAGGTTGGGTGGATTGGTCATGAAAAAGTGTCCAAAATACTATGATTAACCTAGGACAAACGTTCGGCGCAACATCGTGGGCCGAAGGGCCTGTTCGGTGCAGCCTCCCTCCTCCTCAACCCCAACGAGCAGCCTTCCTCCTCACCCCCCCCCCACCGAGCATCCTCCTCACCCCCACCGACCACCCGCCCCGTCCTCATCCCCCACCGAGCAGCCTCCTCACCCACCACCGAGCACCCTTCTCACCCTCCATCGAGCAGACTCCTCACCCCCCCCCCCACCGAGCGGCCTTCCTCCTCCTCACCCCCCAGCGAGCAGCCTTTCTCCTCCTCACCCACACCGAGCAGCATTCCGCCTCCTCACACCCTACCGAGCAGCATTCCTCCACCTCACCCCCACCGAGCAGCCTCCCTCCTCCTCACCCCCCACCGAGCAGCCTCCTCACCCCCCACCGAGCAGCCTCCTCACCCCACAACGAGCAGCCTCCTCACCCCCTACCGAGCAGGCTCCTCAAACCCAACGAGCAGCCACCTCACCCCCCACCGAGCAGCCTTCCTCCTCCTCCTCACCCCCCACCGAGCCGCCTTCCTCCTCCACAACCTCACCGAGCAGACTCCTCACCCCCCACCGAGCAGCCTCCCCCCTCCTAATCCCCCACCGAGCAGCCTCCTCACCCACCACCGAGCAGCCTCCTAACCCTCCATCGAGCAGACTCCTCACCCCTCATCGAGCAGCATTCCTCCTCCTCACCCACACCGAGCAACCTCCCTCCTCCTCACCCCCACCGAGCAGTCTCCTCAGCCCCCACCGAGCAGCCTCCTCACCCCCCACCGAGCAGCCTCCTCACCCCACAACGAGCAGCCTCACTCCCCACCAAGCAGACATCCTCCTCCTCACACCCCACCGAGCAGCCTCCCTCCTCCTCACCCTCCACCGAGCAGCCTCCCTGCCCCTCACACCCACCGAGCAGCCTCCCTCCTCACCCCCCACCGAGCAGCCTTCCTCCTCACCCCCCACCGAGCAGCCTCCCTCCTCCTCACCCCCCACAGAGCAGCCTCCCACCTCCTCACCCCCCACCGATCAGCCTTTCTCCTCCTCACCCCCTCACCGAGCAGCTTTCCCTCACCCCCACCGAGCAGCCTTCCTCCTCCCCACCCCCCCACCGAGCAGCCTTCCTCCTCATCACGCCCCAGAGAGCAGCCTCCCTCCTCCTCACCCCCCCCACCGAGCTGCCTTCCTCCTCCTCACCCCCATCGCGCAGCCTTCCTCCCCCTCACCCCCCACCGAGCAGCCTTCCGCCTCCTCACCCCGCACCGAGCAGAATTCCTCCTCCTCACCCCCACCGAGCAGCCTCCCTCCTCCTCACCCCCCACCGAGCAGCCTCCTCACCCCCCACCGAGCAGCCTCCTCACCCCCACCAAGCAGCCCCCTCACCCCACAACGTGCAGCCTCCTCACCCCCCACGGAGCAGCCTCCCTCCTCCTCAACCCCCACCGAGCAGCCTCCTCAACCCCACCGAGCAGACACCGCACCCCCCACCGAGCAGCCTTCCTCCTCCTCCTCAAACCCCACCGAGCCACCTTCCTCCACCTCAACCCCCACCGAGCAACCTTCATGCTCCTCACCCCCACCGAGCAGCCTTCCTCATCCTCACCCCCCAACCGAGCAGACTCCCTCCCCCTCACGCCACACCGAGCAGCCTTCCTCCTCCACACCCCCCACCGAGCAGCCTTCCTCCTCCTCACCCCCCCACCGAGCAGCCTCACCCCCACCGAGCAGCTTCCTCACCCACCACCGAGCAGCCTCCCTCCTCCTCACCCCCCACCGAGCAGCCTCCTCACCCCCACCGAGCAGCCTTCCTCCTCCTCACCCCCCACCGAACATCCTCCCTCCTCCTGACCCCCCACCGAGCAGCCTCCTCATCCCCACCGAGCAGCCTCCTCAACATCCACCGAGCAGCCTTCCTCATCCTCACCCCCCACCGAGCAGCCTTCCTCCTCTTCACCCCCCACCGAGCAGCCTCCTCATCCTCACCACCACCGAGCAGTCTTCCTCATCCTTACCCCCCCTCCCCGAGCAGCCTTCCTCCTCCTCACCCACCCACCGAGCAGCCACCCTCATACTCACCACCCAGCGAGCAGCCTTTTTTCTTGAAAATAGAGAAAAATGTGTCATTTGAAACATGGAAGTCTGGCAATATCTGGTTTGAGAGGGTACAGGGAAAGATCCCACAAAAGGTTAATAGCAGCTGCAAAGAGCAGGGTTATAAAATGCAGGTTCTTGCTCACAAGCAGGCTAATCAAACACATGGGTCATGTGGTAAGCTAAAACAATGGCTCACAACTTCATGGAATGTATCTATCTCAGGAAGCATCTGAAAAAGCATGGATGAGAGTTTCAATTGCATTAAGTGACGAATGTTTAAAACAGGCAAGTCTTTCAAGTCATAACCAAGTTAAATTTTAGCATACAGCTAAAAGCAAAGTTTCACACCTTAATTGAAATAAACTCTCTTAGTAAACAGCTGGAAAGGATGGAAGATGCCCAGTCGAATTTGGTGTCAATTTTAAAGTGTAAAATTCTACGAAGATCAAGTCAATTAAAAGAAAATTGGAGACGACCTGTCTACGAGAAACATCATTTAAGTCAAAATCAAAGGCAAAGTTATGAGCTGGGGACAATTGGAAAATTAAACGATTCGGAATCACAGAAATAAAAGATAACTATTGAAACCAAAGCATTTTTTAATCAGATCTGAGAGGAGACGATATGCCCAAAATGAATAATTAGTTGTAGTAAGATGTTTACATCAAAGATACTTTTAAACTATCAAAGTGAAACAAGCCCATTTACAAAAGTCGTTAAAACTTAATAACTCTCAGAAAGAGAATATAAACCCAGGGAGCAGCAGCAACAAGCACAGAGGACAGAGAACAGCACCAGCAACAGGAGAGAAGGGGAGGAGAACTCAGAGAGAGAGAGAGAGAGTGCTCGGTCATGGGAAAGACAAGGCAAGCAGCCGAGTTTAAACAGTTATACATCTAAGGAAGACTAGAATTTAAACAGGAATCAGAGTCAGCTTAGAGATAGCTAGCAGAGCCAGCTCTCACAGCTCGGTGCATGGGAAGAACAGGACACAGCAACCGAGTTCACCAGCGAATACAACTCAAGAAGACCAGATTTTAAGAAGATCGATTGCCAAGGTGGGCCTGAAGCAACCAGCAACAGCCAGAAGCAAGATCTTTTTTCCTTTCTGTAAAGAAAGTGTTTGCAGCTTTTAAAAGAAAAAATATAATAATAAAAATAACTTAACCTGAAAAAGTGGTTATTAGCTTACTTCACTTCCTTAATAACGCAGGACCCAGGACATCAATGCTATTAAGGGGTAAGTAGGTAAAATTCTTCGGTGAAGGTATGGGTTATACCGGGGGATAACTTGAAAAGATAGTTTGACCTGAATAGCACCCACAGAAGCCTGCATTGGAGTCAGGGAGTGAGAATCCCTGTTCACCATTTAGAATATCGACCTTTTTTTGGTATAGGGGGAATTCTAAGAATAGTGGTGAGTTTTAACTTCATGGCGCCCAGCGTGGAGGCCTAGAATATTAGAAGTTTCTAGGTAAAGTGAGCCTAGAATATTAGAAGTTTCTAGGTAAAGCGAGGCTAGAATATTAGAAGTTTCTAGTTAAGCAGAGTAGGGGCTAGAATATTAGAAGTTTCTAGTTCCCAAGAAACGGTTGGAATATTAGAAGTTTCTAACCGGCACAAAGGCTAGAATATTAGAAGTTTCTAGTCGATGTGTGAGTCAGACTTTACCTGCCGAGTTTAGTCTGGAAAGTCATGCGTGATTGGCTTTTGTAAGGATATTCTGTGGATCGAGGGGACTGAAGCTCAGGTTGGGTGTGAAAATCAGTAGACTAGAAGATACTGACCCTGAGGAAAAGTCTGCAAGACATTTTGGTGATAGCACTAAAATCTTGCATCCGTTACTGGTAAAAGAGGCCAAAGAATAAATCATCCTCAGAGTAAGGCAGATTGTGCGGACATTTTCTGGAAAATACGGACGCTTAGAATCTTCAGAAACCAATAACCAATCGACCCTTAACTAAAACAGGAAGATAGTGCCTTAGTCAGCCTTGGATAGGGCCCAGAAAGGGTACTTATCCTTAATTTCAGAGTGCACCTGAAAGGGACAACCAGGAACAGAAAAAAAAATCCAAAAAATTGCAATTAGGGTAATTCTCTTGCCCTGGAATACGGTCAAGAGAGTTTAAACAATGAAACAAGAGTAGAAAAGCTTAACAGAGGCAAAAAAAACTCCTGCAGAAGTGAAACTTACCAGCATGGAGGGGTCTCAATTTTTGTTAAGAGTAACTAAAACCCTACAGAATTGAGGTCCAAGATCACAGTGGATAAATGAGTGTGTGTTTAATAAGGATTTGGGAAATCCTGCAGAGTAAAGATTCAAGATCTGAGTGGATGAATGAGTGTGTGTATGTCTAATAAGGAATTGTGAATTTCTTTTAATGTTTGTACTTTTAAAAAATGTTGTGTTTTACAAAGCCGATTTTCACATAAATTGGAAGTTATAAATGGCAGGTAGAAATGTGATCAGTATTATGGGATAGTGAATCAGGACGTTCAGAACTAAATTGGTCTCAGAATAAACAGATAAAGAGTTTGTGCTGGGCAGCAGTCAGCTGCTGCAGACTTTGAAACTGCTGCTTTGAAATTGACACTGCATAGCTCCGCAGGGTCCTAGTGCCCGCTGAACACAAACAGTCACTAGCAGAGATAATGATGTTTAGAATGTTAAATACATTGAAGAAGGAGCTTTAGAGAATAAAGATATTGGACCAGAAGTTAGTTTGGAGAATTAATTGCAGTACCAGGAAATTAGTATCTGATTGCCGGAAAAGATTTAATACAAATTGATGCAGAAAAATTAAAATATTAAAACCAATTGACAATGACAGAAGGACGCTTAACAGGCATTAATGGTATGATGTACATCAATGATAAGGAAAATAAACCAGTTCAAAAAGAAATGGTGGCAAAAGAATTCCGGATGTCCTGGAGAGGGCACTTCTGGGATAATCCAAATGAAAATAGAAAGTACTAATTAAAGAATAGGGCCCTGTCCGCCCTTGATCTCTTCATTTGATTTTTCAGGTGGAAAAAATAAATAACAAACCAGTTCACAAGAAGGAAGAGAACCACGCTCCAGAGAAGAATCTTTTAGACAGGATTGGGGGGGGAAACTAATGATAGAATTGGCTACATATTTGAGGGAATTAAATGACAGAACCCGGAGGAAAACGTTACGGGTTAGAAACAAATCAAAATATCAAATTATAACTGGACAGTGAAACCTCCGGTCAGACATCTCTAACTCGACATTAGCTGATGGATGATCTGTGGTTTCCACGGGGTATGTACTACACGGTGGAGTTATTAAGGGTCTCGGCAGACAACAGCGACTGACGAGGAACCCCAACATGATAAATGACAATCATTTAAGAATTTTTGTAGCTTGATACCACGGCGGGAAAATTGTTACCAATGCAGCAAAACAATATTGCATTGAAGAGCTGTAATTGTTATTAAAGAAAGAAATTTCATGTAAATTGATAGGGACTGCTATCTATATATATATATGATAAGGGGGGTAGGTGTGCCGTTAAAGAACTTGATCCGCATTTCTAAACTGTGTGAATGTTTTAATAGAGGGGTAGTTTAGTGTGTTTTCTTGATTTAACTACATAGAACATTACAAATAATATTGATGTTGTTTATATGCCATATTTAGTATGTAATAATTATTGTTCCCAAAGCCAAGAAGGAATGTTTCGATATTGATATTAAATTGTGATAACAGTTGCAAATATGTAAAGTTGTAACACACAGTCTATTTGTGTGGTTAGGTAATGAGTAATATGTTAAAATAAGACTTAAAATTTTTTACTATGTAGTTAACAATAGGGAGAATTTATTTGGAAAAGTGACAGTTCAATGTGGTTTTACAAATGCTGTAATGGAAAATATACACTTTCATGTTGTAAGGGAAACGATGACAGACGAAAGGGATTTGAAAGAAATTTATCAGAAAGATATTCTCTCATGTAAACCAGGGGTTGGCAGACATACATGGTTCACGACAATGTTAGACATTAATGGGGAAGTTAGGAATACAAGCAGGATCAATTGAACCTTTTAAATTAATGAAACAAGGGAATCAGTGGGTGGTACATGATATCATAATTTACCATTCCAATCAGGAATGGAAAAGCAATTTGGATGACAGAAAAATGAGACACGTAACAGCCAGTGATGGACAAAAGACCTTTGTGGTTACTGATGGACTGAGTTGTGTGCTGTTTCTAAGGGACATGAGGAAGCTTCTACGGTGCTGCTATCCCAAGGAAGTAAAATGCTTTGAAGGTAGTGGAACACACGGAAAGCGATTATGTTACCTTCCTGAGCAACAACGGCTATGGTTCACGGTAATTGGACTTGAGGAAAAGAAAAGACTCTTATCGGCACTGGTCTGAGATATGGAGGCATTTACGTGTTGATTTTGGTGCACAATTTGAAATTCCAACACATGCATACAAATGACAAAGATCGGGGATATATGTTAGTACAATTGGATGGGGGGACAATTAACCAAATTATATAGTTATGTTTCAAATGTCAAGACGGGGTGTTCTTGAAAATAGAGAAAAATGTGTCATTTGAAACATGGAAGTCTGGCAATATCTGGTTTGAGAGGGTACAGGGAAAGATCCCACAAAAGGTTAATAGCAGCTGCATAGAGCAGTGTTATAAAATGCAGATTCTTGCTCACAAGCAGGCTAATCAAACACAGGGGTCATGTGGTAAGCTAAAACAATGGCTCACACCTTCATGGAATGTAACTATCTCAGGAAGCATCTGAAAAAGCATGGATGAGAGTTTGAATTGCATTAAGTGACGAATGTTTAAAACAGGCAAGTCTTTCAAGTCATAACCAAGTTAAATTTTAGCATACAGCTGAAAGCAAAGTTTCACACCTTAATTGAAATAAACTCTCTTAGTAAACAGCTGGAAAGGATGGAAGATGCCCAGTCGAATTTGGTGTCAATTTTAAAGTGTAAAATTCTACGAACATCAAGTCAATTAAAAGAAAATTGGAGACGACCTGTCTACGAGAAACATCATTTAAGTCAAAATCAAAGGCAAAGTTATGAGCTGGGGACAATTGGAAAATTAAACGATTCGGAATCACAGAAATAAAAGATAACTATTGAAACCAAAGCATTTTTTAATCAGATCTGAGAGGAGACGATATGCCCAAAATGAATAATTAGTTGTAGTAAGATGTTTACATCAAAGATACTTTTAAACTATCAAAGTGAAACAAGCCCATTTACAAAAGTCGTTAAAACTTAATAACTCTCAGAAAGAGAATATAAACCCAGGGAGCAGCAGCAACAAGCACAGAGGACAGAGAACAGCACCAGCAACAGGAGAGAAGGGGAGAAGAACTCAGAGAGAGAGAGAGAGAGAGCTCGGTCATGGGAAAGACAAGGCAAGCAGCCGAGTTTAAACAGTTATACATCTAAGGAAGACTAGAATTTAAACAGGAGTCAGAGTCAGCTTAGAGATAGCTAGCAGAGCCAGCTCTCACAGCTCGGTGCATGGGAAGAACAGGACACAGCAACCGAGTTCACCAGCGAATACAACTCAAGAAGACCAGATTTTAAGAAGATCGATTGCCAAGGTGGGCCTGAAGCAACCAGCAACAGCCAGAAGCAAGATCTTTTTTCCTTTCTGTAAAGAAAGTGTTTGCAGCTTTTAAAAGAAAAAATATAATAATAAAAATAACTTAACCTGAAAAAGTGGTTATTAGCTTACTTCACTGCCTTAATAACGCAGGACCCAGGACATCAATGCTATTAAGGGGTAAGTAGGTAAAATTCTTCGGTGAAGGTATGGGTTATACCGGGGGATAACTTGAAAAGATAGTTTGACCTGAATAGCACCCACAGAAGCCTGCATTGGAGTCAGGGAGTGAGAATCCCTGTTCACCATTTAGAATATCGACCTTTTTTTGGTATAGGGGGAATTCTAAGAATAGTGGTGAGTTTTAACTTCACCTTCCTCCTTACCCCCCAATCGAGCAGACTCCTCACCCCCCCCCCCACCGAGCAGCCTTCCTCCTCCTCACCCCCATCGCGCAGCATTCCTCCCCCTCACCCCTCACCGAGCAGCCTTCCGCCTCCTCACCCCGCACCGAGCAGCCTCCTCACCCCCCACCAAGCAGCCCCCTCACCCCACAGCGTGCAGCCTCCTCACCCCCCACGGAGCAGCCTCCCTCCTCCTCAAACCCACGGAGCAGCCTACTCACCCCCACCGAGCAGCCTCCTCAAACCCACCGAGCAGACACCGCACCCCCACCGAGCAGCCTTCCTCCTCCTCCTCACCCCGCACCGAGCAGCCTTCCTCCTCCTCCTCACCCCGCACCGAGCCGCCTTCCTCCACCTCAACCCCCACCGAGCAGCCTTCATGCTCCTCACCACCCACCGAGCAGCCTTCCTCATCCTCACCCCAACCGAGCAGAATACCTCCTCCTCACCCCACACCGAGCAGCCTTCCTCCTCCTCACCCCCCACCGAGCAGCCTCACCCCCACCGAGCAGCTTCCTCACCCCCCACCGAGCAGCCTTCCTCCTCCTCCTCACCCCCCACCGAGCCGCCTTCCTCCACCTCAACCCCCACCGATCAGCCTTCATGCTCCTCACCTCCCACCGAGCAGCCTTCCTCATCCTCACCCCAACCGAGCAGACTCCCTCCTCCTCACCCCACACCGAGCAGCCTTCCTCCTCCTCACCCCCCACCGAGCAGCCTCACCCCCACCGAGCAGCTTCCTCACCCCCCACCGAGCAGCCTTCCTCCTCATCACCCCAACCGAGCAGCCTTCCTCCTCCTCACCCCCACTGAGCAGCATCCTTCTCAACTCTCACCGAGCAGCCTCCCTCCTCCTCACCCCCCACCGAGCAGCCTCCTCACCCCCACGAGCAGCCTTCCTCCTCCTCACCCCCCATCGAACATCCTCCCTCCTCCTGACCCCCCACCGAGCAGCCTCCTCAACCCCCACCGAGCAGCCTCCTCACCCTCCACCGAGCAGCCTTCCTCATCCTCACCCCCCACCGAGCAGCCTTCCTCCTCCTCACCCCTCACCGAGCAGTCTTCCTCATCCTCACCCCCCCCCGAGCAGCCTTCCTCCTCCTCACCCCCCCGCCGAGCCACCTTCCTCCACCTCAACCCCCACCGAGCAGCCTTCATGCTCCTCAACCCCCACCGAGCAGCCTTCCTCATCCTCACCCCCAACAGAGCAGACTCCCTCCCCCTCACGCCACACCGAGCAGCCTTCCTCCTCCTCACCCCCCACCGAGCAGCCTTCCTCCTCCTCAACCCCCCCCCCCCCCACCGAGCAGCCTCACCGCCACCGAGCAGCTTAATCACCCCCCACCGAGCAGCCTTCCTCCTCATCACCCCAAACCGAGCAGCCTTCCTCGGCCAAACCCCCACTGAGCAGCATCATTCTCACCTCCCACCGAGCAGCCTCCCTCCTCCTCACCCCCCACCGAGCAGCCTCCACACCCCCACCGAGCAGCCTTCCTCCTCCTCAACCCCCACCGAGCAGCCTCCCTCCTCCTGACCCCCCACCGAGCAGCCTCCTCACCCCCACTGAGCAGCCTCCTCACCCTCCACCGAGCAGCCTTCCTCATCCTCACCCCCACCGAGCAGCCTTCCTCCTCCTCACCCCCCACCGAGCAGTATTCCTCAACCTCACCCCCCCCCCGAGCAGCCTTCCTCCTCCTCACCGCCCCCCCCCCCCCCACCGAGCAGCCACCCTCCTCCTCACCACCACCGAGCAGCCTTCCTCCTTACCCCCCAACCGAGCAGCCTCCTCACCGCCCCCCCCCCACCGAGCAGCCTTCCTCCTCACCCCCATCGCGCAGCCTTCCTCCCCCTCAACCCCCACCGAGCAGCCTTCCGCCTCCTCACCCCGCACCGTGCAGCCTCCTCACCCCCCACGGAGCAGCCTCCCTCCTCCTCAAACCCCACCGAGCAGCCTACTCACCCCCACCGAGCAGCCTCTTCAACCCCACCGAGCAGACACCGCACCCCCCACCGAGCAGCCTTCCTCCTCCTCCTCACCCCCCACCGAGCTGCCTTCCTCCACCTCAACCCCCACCGAGCAGCCTTCATTCTCCTCACCCCCCACCGAGCAGCCTTCCTCATCCTCACCCCCAACCGAGCAGACTCCCTCCCCCTCACCCCACACCGAACAGCTTTCCTCCTCCTCACCCCCCACCGAGCAGCCTCACCCCCACTGAGCAGCTTCCTCACCCCCCAACGAGCAGCCTTTCTCCTCATCACCCCCAACCGAGCAGCCTTCCTCCTCCTCACCCCCACTGAGCAGCATCCTTCTCACCTCCCACCGAGCAGCCTCCCTCCTCCTCATCCCCCGCCGAGCAGCCTCCTCACCCCCACGAGCAGCCGTCCTCCTCCTCACCCCCCACCGAACATCCTCCCTCCTCCTGACCCCCCCCACCGAGCAGCCTCCTCACCCCCCACCGAGCAGCCTCCTCACCCTCCACCGAGCAGCCTTCCTCATCCTCACCCCCCACCGAGCAGCCTTCCTCCTCCTCACCCCCCACCGAGCAGTCTTCCTCATCCTCACCCCCCCCCCCTCCGAGCAGCCTTCCTCCTCCTCACCCCTCCCCCACCGAGCAGCCACCCTCCTCCTCACCACCCACCGAGCAGCCTCCTCACCCCCCACACAACAGCCTTCCTCCTCTGAACGGCCACCACCTGAGCTCTAGTCCTCCGCCACATGGAGTGTGGCGGTCTGCACGAATCCACCGGCTAACCATCGGCCCGAGTCCACCCCACCCCCATGATCTGCCTCAGGCAGCTCCCTCCCAGGTTCCCCCCGGCCTTGCTTTTCTGTTTGGTGTGGGTAGGGCTGGGTGACAGGGGGATGGGAACCTACACGGGAGACACCCAACCTCCTCAACGGGGAGGGAGCAGAGATCCCCAAACCCACCCTCACATCGGGAAGGGGCAGAGAGGCACCCAACCTGCTCACCCGGTGGCAGACAGACCCTCAACCACCCTCCTCACCCGGGTATGGAGCAGAGATCCCCACCCCCCCCCCCCCCCCCGCCCCCCCAAACTCATATCGGGAAGGGGCAGAGAGACCCCCAACCTGCTCATCCGGTGGCAGAGAGACCCCCGCACACCACTCTCACATAGGGAACGGGCAGAGATAACCCCACCCCCCTTACGCGGGGAAGGGGCAGAGAGACCCCCAACCTGCTCAACCGGGGCAGAGAGACCCCCACACCCCCTCACGCGGGGAAGTGGCAGAGAGACCTCCACCCACACCCTCACCAGGGGGCAGAGAGACCCCCACACCCCCTCACGCAGGGAAGGGACAGAGAGACCCCCACCCACACCCTCACCCGGGGGCAGAGAGACCCCCACACCCCCTCACGCAGGGACGGGGCCAGAGAAACCCCCACCCCCCCCCCCTCACGCGGGGAAGGGGCAGATAGAGACCCCCACCCCCACCCTCACCCGGGGAAGGGGCAGAGAGACCCCCAACCCCACCATCACCAGGGGAAGGGGCAGAGAGACCCCCACTCCCCCTCACGCGGGGAAGGGGCAGAGAGACCCCCACCACCACCTCACCGGGGGAAGGGAAGAGAGAGACCCCCACCCCCACCCTCACCCGAGGAAAGGGCAGATAGACCCCCACCCTCACCCGGGGAAGGGGCAGAGAGATGTAGCCCTCTAAGATGGACACCAGTCTACAAAATGGAGAACCGCAAAGAATACAGGGAAAAAACAGCCATAGTAAGGACACACAGCTTGCAGAAGCATTTAGCATTTTTGCACGTACAAAACCGGTTTCAAGCCAGTTGCAGAAACTCAGCCAAAGGTGCAAATAGGAAAGCGATCTGCATACTAATGAGGTGATACCTGCCCAGTCCCAGATACAATAGAAATATTTAAAGTATCAATCGATACTTTCCCGGGTGGCTACGCAGCCAGGATGGCGCCAGAGAAACCAGAACAATGACCCCTATGAGCCACCCCAGCCATCGAGAAACGACCCCAGGATTGGGGAGTTCAAAACGTATCGATCGGGAAAGACCCAATCGATGAGGGAACTGCCCAAAGGGGGCCTGGATCTCCTGGGGCCTATAAAAAGAAGGTCCCACACATGATTCGGTCTGTTGCTTCCTGACTCCGGCCTCGGCTGTTGCATCCTGACTCCGGCCTCCGACTCCAGCCTCCAGATCCTGTCTTTCATCACCGGCCGTTGAGCATCAGCCATCTATCAGTCAGTGCCAAAACAACGATCGCTACGTGACCCAGGCATTGCTTATACTCTTGCCGACTTTAATAACCAGAAGTTGCAGACGAAGAACGGGACGAAGGACTTGCCCCCCTGACCTTGCCTGTTCCTTTCTAGATAAGTATTTAGTCGTTTAATAGTAGGAATAAGTATTAGTATTTTAGCGTGTGCATGAGTATTTATTATATTTGTTATAATAAACACTAATTGTTTGGACTTACTGATCGGTGTTTAGATTTATTGCTTTGAACTTGACTTTGATAACTTGTGACGGTGTCTCTTACGGCACCTGGCGACTCCAGAGCATAAATACAGATACAGAGCCAAACCAGTGTTAAGCACATGTCCTTTATTGGAGGCGTGTTAATCACACTAACAGTAGAACGAGCAACATCTTGTGGCGACTCTGGTGGGACGCGATTAGAAGTGGCACCCCCACTCCGTGAGAACCCCAGAAATTTGAATTAGAAATCTGATTGGAAAAAAGGAAAAAAAAATCACAAGTGGGCAAGGTGTTCAAACCAATAACGATAATTCGGAAATGTGTTTTGTGCATGCGTAACTAACAGGGTTGCAAGGTTAACCTGAGAGATTTTTTTTGTTGCGACGAAATGTCCGGAGTTTTTAAGCGGAACATAGCGAAAGCCTTACCCATCTTTTAAAACATGACCTCAACACCCCCTGTTCCAAATTAAGACAGAAGGAGGAAATGGCCATGCAGGCAATGGAATGCCTCATGAACCCAGATCAGTTCTTGGTCGCAGCGACCAGCAGTAGCAGAGTAGGCCAGTGTCCCGTGTGGGAGCAGGAACTCCGCAAGTATCTGAAAGGAAAGGGATGGCCCCTTTGGAGTGAGTTCTGTATGAATGAGGAGACAGGTCCGGGACTATAAGACATACTTGGTGGGAGAACCTCTCTCAAATTCATAAGAAAAACCTTAGTAAAGCACGCAAGCCGATGGCAATCGTGTCCTGTTTGGCACAATTGCGAGGCCCAGAGGAGGTTGTTCGGACGCTCCGGGCAGAATTAGAAGAGAGAAATCGGATGAGCAAAGTGGATGTCAGGGACATCGAGAAAGAGAATATGGAACTTAGAAGGAGGCTGGCAGAGAAAGGTAGAGAGGTGGATGATGCCAAGAGGGCACATCAGTCGTGTCTAGCCCATCTGAGCAGTTACCAGACCCAATACGAAAACGCCTATCAGGATGTGCAACGTGCAGTCCTGATAAGAGAGGAATCGGAAAAGCAGGTAGAGGCATTGCAGAGGCAATGCTCTGACCTAAAGGCAGCTTTAAGAGCACTCCATGCTGCCACTACTGAGCAAAGACAGAGCACTTTAGACCATGCAAAATGCAGGAAGCAGACTGCGGAGCTGCAATTGCTGCTTTCAGTGCAGAAAGGGTTCCAAAGCACCTTTGGAACGCAGGTAGATGAGGAGAATGCCCCAGACTGGCAGGAACTGAGTGAGACAGCACAGCGCGATGTTCATGGAACATGTGCGCCAGCAGCGCAGCAGAAAAGGAAAGCACCCCAACCCCCTACCGATCAGATAGCATCCGCACCTATGAACCCAGTCACCACCCAAAGAAAGGCAACCACAGACGGCGCTCCCGATATCACCTACACCACCCCCTTAACTGTAACGCAACTCAGGGACGCGTGTGAGAAAATCACTCCATTTCTCCCCAATGCAGACCCCCACCAATTTTTCGCAAATGTTAAACAGCAGGCCACCATGTACGGCCTGGACGATAGAGACCAGGTTAAGCTCACGGTTCTGAGCTCAGACCCATCCATAGTAGCAGCCCTCCCCGACCCTCAGAACGTTGGAGGAGGCACACTAGAGGAAATGCATACCTCCATTTTAGATGTAATAGGGTATAACAGACGAAACCCAGTTGAAGTACTAAATAAATGCAGACAAAAGAGAACAGAGCATCCCACAGCATTTGCAGGAAGGCTGTGGATCCATTTCACTGCAGTTTTTGGCGAATTAAACCGAGCGCATTTGAACCGTGACAAAATGGTTAAATGGACGCGCACCATAATCTCCCATGCCACAGAAGCAGGACTGAGTGCTTGCAATAGTTACGACACCTCAGAGGAGGCCCATAACGAGAAATGGGTTCTGAAAAGATTGTCCCGCGCTTGGGAACAATCGGTTCAGGGCAAAATTAAAATAACGACCCCAGATCAAGCTCAGGCTGCAGCTGACATTCAGGCAGTGAGAGCGCACCAAAACCCCGCATGGGTAAACGAAGGGAAGAACAGCCCTCCACAGAAGTCGCAGGAATGCTACAACTGTGGTCAGTTAGGACATTTTGCTAAGGAATGAAATGCACCCCAAAGATCACAGAGAGGCCAGCAGACAGGCACTCTGAACAGAAATAGAGCGAAGCCTATTCACAGTGTAGGAATACAGTCAGGACAGTCCAATGTGGACGGAACGGACTGACGGTGTTCGGGCTCCCCCACTTGCGTCTGTGACACCCTCTGGGACCAATCCGGAAGGCCGGTAGTCACAGCAAAGGTTCGAGGGAAGCCCATAGAGTTATTTTGGGACACAGGTGGGTCCCGCACCACAATTAATTCCACCACCACGGCACAGGCAGACGCATGGCTGACCACATCCACCATTACACACAGCGGTATTACAGGACACTCACAGCAGGGTCACATTACAGCCCCCTTAGCAATTCAGCTAGGGACCATCTCCAACAGACACCCCGTTGTATTAGTCAATCTACCCCATACAGCAGAACACATACTGGGTATAGATTTCATGAATGCCCATAGCCTATCGTTCGATCCAGTAAACCAGTGTGTCTGGCGAATGGAAAAATCAGACAGAGCACCCGCTACTCTCACAGTAGGAGAGTATGCGAATAGGATTAGCGCAGTAGTCGACTTTTGTTTCGACCCGACAACCCTTAGTACGGACAGACAAGTGAGAGCAGTTTTAAATAAACACAGGACAGCATTTGCCAGTCACCGGCACGACTTCGGCAGAATGACTGGACAAGTACATGTTACCGGACCTGACCCCCGACCACAGAAACAGTACCTATTTCCCGCAGAAGCAGAGGGAGAAATTAGAAAAGTATTAGATAGCTTATTGGAGCAAGGTGTACTTAGGACAGTAGCCTCCACCAATAATGCAACTATTTGGCCTGTGAGAAAGCCCTACGGATCATGGCGCCTGACCATCGATTATCGGGAGCTCAACAAAGAAACCCCAGCAGTAGCCCCCACGGTAGCAACAAGTCCCGAGACCATTCTCAAACAGGGACTCCACTCCAAGTATTTCACGGTTTTGGACATTAGCAATGGCTTCTGGTCAATCCCATTGGCAAAGGCGTGCCAGTACAAATTTGCCTTCACATTTAAAGGACAGGAGTATACGTGGACATGCCTCCTACAAGGATCCCACAATTCCCCCTCCATTTTCCACCGACGGCTGGCAAATGGTTTAGCAAACGTTCCCGCTCCAAATGTCTGGTACAGTATGTGGACGACCTATTACTGCAGACAGACACAAAGACAGAGCACATTACGCTTCTGGCCGAGCTCCTGGAAATTTTAACTTCGATCGGATGCAAAGTTAACCCCAGAAAGGCCCAGATGTTAGAGAACAAAGTGATGTATTTGGGTACAGTCATCACGCACGGCAAACGCGAGATCGAATTCAAAAGGATTGATTCGATTGTCAAATTGCCCCTTCCCCAGAATGTTTCAGCCCTCCGGACATTTTTAGGACTGGTTGGTTACTGTCGGAACCATATCGATGGTTTCGCGACAAAGGCAACCCCACTCTCAGACCGCCTTAAGAAAGGAGCCCCATGGGAATGGCTTCCGCAGCATACTGAGGCTGTGGAAGATTTAAAGGAAGCCCTTAGCGCAGCACCCGCGCTACAAGGCCCAGACCAACTCTCCCCCTATGCAATAGAGGTCGCGAGCACAGCACAGGACCCTTCATAGCAAAGACACCCCCCCCCCCCCCAGAAAGATAGGGAATTCAAGCCAGAGCCCCCAGCACACAGACGCGTGTGCCCCACTGAAAATATATGTGGACAGTTCATCCACAGTTTTAGATGGAGAACGCATCACTGGATGCAGAATCTATGTTGAGGATGCGCAGGGTCGCGCATTAGAAGGAATATCTTTAAAATTACCAGGACTCTTAGGCTCGCAGGCAGCAGAGCTCGCGGCCATCGCATACATAGTGGACCACCCAGATTCGTTTCCCAGCCCGGCAGACATATATTCGGACAGTTTGTATGTCTGTAACAGTTTAACAGATTTTCTACCACTGTGGAGGACACGAGGTTTTGTATCTGCAGACGGGAAGCCCCTTCCATCAGTCCCATTACTCCGCCATATCTTAGCCAAGGCAAAGGATAGGACGTATGACATAATCAAAGTTAGAAGTCACCATAGGTCATCCCGCCCGGAAATGTAAAAGCCGACGCACTGGCGAAAGCAGGTTCCAGGCGAGGTCACTCTTGGACACCCCCAGCTAGCGCACCAGCTAGCGCTCCTGTGAATGCAGTTCAGGTCTCACAGACGGAAATTAAAAATTTAGTTGAGGTACAGAAACAGGATAGAGATCTCAGGGAGATTTTTAAAGGAAATGTTGTGCACCAATACGATAAGTTCAGACACGCTTTGACCACACCTGAGGGTGTGATCATTAAGGATCATTATGTGGTTCCGGAACAGGATAAGAATCAGATGGTTGCCTTGTTCCATGACAGTCATGGACACCAAGGGCTCGACCCGACCACAAGGCACCGCAGGCAACTCTGTTGGTGGCCAAATTTCAGAAACAATGTGACCCATTACATCGAGAATTGCCTAATTTGTGCACAAAATAACCCGGAGTGGTACTCGAAAAAGGCACAACTTAGACATACTCGACCAGTTAATGGCCCCTGAACTAACCTCCAGATCGATTTTATAGGACCATTGCCCCCTTGTAGGAATGGCTATAAATATGTTCTGGTCGTTATAGACACCTTTACCAAATGGGTAGAGGCATTCCCCTCACGAACCAATACAGGTAAGACAGCTGCAAAGATCCTGACCCACCACATCTTCACGAGATGGGATCTTCCGAGAAGTAGAGAGTCAGATCAGGGATCTCACTTCACAGGACGGGTTATGCAGAATGTCCTGACAATATTTGGCATTAAACAAAATTTCCACGTTGCATATCACCCCCAGTCAAGCGGGAGAGTCGAACGCATGAATCGGACCCTAAAATCGACCCTTAGAAAAATGGTTCAGGAGAACAATTCAACATGGGATTCAGTACTCCCATTCGCACTCATGTTCATCCGCAACACGGTTTCATCATCCACAGGATTCACCCCCCACACACTCATGACCGGACGCCCTATGAAAGGTACAGAATTCCTTTTCGGACTGGGCATGACTAGCCCCGAAGTGACGGCCCTCACACATGAGAAGGCAGTCAAGATCTAGTTGAGACTGTGAGGTCTGCACAGTTAGCAGCCGCAGTAAAATTGGGAAAAAAGACAAAAACAAAGCACAGCTTTGTACATAAGTATGTACACACCACAGAATTTCAGGTTGGACAACAGGTAATGTTATCTGTTTATAACCCCAGCAGCTTTTTGGCACCTAAATTTTCCGGCCCGTATTCAATTTCGGACAAAATTAGCCCCTCCGTTTACAGAATAAAATACCCCAACGGTTAGACTGCGTGGTTTCATATTAACCAACTGAAGGCATATGGAACACAGTCTAACCACACACACCACTGGAGACACATTCCCACCACCCCCCTCACAGACCAGTTCCTCATCGGACTCGCCCACGACTCCGCCCACTGACTTCAGACCACGCCCCGAAACGTACACAAGCTGCCACAGCAGACAGCGACACTGACTCTGACAATGAGGACAGCCACAGCACTCAGCCCTACAGCCCCCACGTTCGCGACTACGACCCCGACTCCAGTGACCCAGTGGAGGTCACCTACATTAAATATCCAAACCCACACCCAGACCCAGCACCCGACCCCGACAATGCCCAAATTTAGACTCCACATTTTGGCACAGGGACAATTCATGGCGACTTGTCTGCAATGACGAGAGTAAACCCCGGTCACATAATGCACAGATTGCATGCCTGATCCAAACAAGAGTATGGGATCCGGGAGAAGAGGAAGATGTGATGTCTGACTCCTGACACGGCAACCCCTTTGTGACCCTGTTCACAGAGAAAGAGGAGAAGTGAGGTGTCCAGATGATGTAACAGAGGAACCGCTTGAGGGAAGCGATATCCTTCTGATGGAACCTGCACGTATGTTTTGTTTGGTTGTGTTTGTTTGTTGTTGATATGTTAAGGGTTTGATTGGAGATCATATCACAGCCTTTTCAGCTGAAAAGCTTGTGACCACCTCACACACACGTTAGCTTGTCCGCAGAAACTTCTGAGAACTTCTGCTAGATATCCTCTGGTGAACCGACAAAGTTCACGACTTGTAATCTGTTTTCAGATGTTGGAGCATCGTGGCTCCTCCCTTGTTTTTCAGGTGCCCCTCTATTCTGTGAATAGAGGCTGCAATCCCACGATGAATACATTCATACCCGTTCATTTCAGGTTGCTCAGGCAGTGGAGAAACGGCATTGAGGACCCGCCCTGTCTGAGAACCCCTTTGGTCAGCCAAGCTCGGGTACGGCACAGCACGCCTTACCCGGGGATCCCACACAAATCTTACCCGTAGCGGCCCATACGCAACTCATTCGACCTTTTCGTTCAACATTTGGTTTCCTTTTTCTTTAGGTAGCCCTTCGGCAGCCATTCCACATCCAGCTATTTACATCCGGGAACATTCGGATGGTAAATTTCAAAGCCTGCGAGACGGCTCACAGTAGAAATGTTGTTAGGTGTATATCTGCTCCAAAATTCGCATTTGAAAAAAAAAATGAGGGGAGTCACAGTGGCCATTCATTTAAGGGTCAATTGGAATGAGAGGACAGATACACTAACAGTACAGATATTAAAATGTGTATAGACAGATAATTGCTTGATCCCATAGCTTTTGTACAGTCGAAAGAGGGTTCACGGCAAGGATCGGCCATACAAAGGAACAGTAGGAAGAGAACAAAGAAGACCATGATGGAAGCCTACCTATTTATTTTAAATATTGTTGTATTTTTGCATGTTGAAGCAAACCACGTTTCCCCCATGACCCCCGCCGTAAATGTTTCCCACACACCGACTTCTCCGTGCTCAGCACTGATCAGTGAGTTTCAGACCTGGTGCACGAAATTCATGACCTGGTACTCGATGTCGTACGTAATTGAATCACTGTTGGTGATTGCAATTCTCTGCATCATAGTACAGACCCTCATGTTGAGGAAATGGAAAAGCTGAGCCTCCCGCTCCTGCCCCTCAACCATTTACGGAGTTCAGTCCCCTATTTTCGGTTTTCACCAATCCCCCCAACCCCTTGATGCATAGGGAATGTATTGATAGCCATATGTAAATAAAAATGAGACACTGATGTATTATATGGTTCTGAACTCGACTGCCGAGTCAGAAAGCGACATGTACTGTGGTGTGAATGGATAAGACTTTAGAATGTGATGAAATGTTTAAAGTAAGATGAGAGTAGGAATTGTGATAGGTAGAGGTTCCCGCTTATTGGTAATGCATGTCCCCTTTGACATAGCGCCAAGTAGAAAATGTGAGTTAAAATTTTCTTGCCATAGTTAAGGACAGAGTAGACGCCCAGGAACTTGCTAAAGTCAGGGAACCCAAAAAGGAACCCAAAGGAAATCGAAGTAACATAGAAGAACCATACATAGGTGATCCTTCACATTTTCTCGTGAGGATCACAAGGAGGGAATGTAGCCCTCTAAGATGGACACCAGTCCACAAAATGGAGAACCGCAAAGAATACAGGGAAAAACAGCCATAGTAAGGACACACAGCTTGCAGAAGCATTTAGCATTTGTGCACGTACAAAACCGGTTTCAATGCAGTTGCAGAAACTCAGCCAAAGGTGCAAATAGGAAAGCGATCTGCATATTAATGAGGTGATACCGGCCCAGTCCCAGATACAATAGAAACATTTAAAGTATCAATCGATACTTTTCTATAGCTACGCAGCCAGGATGGCGCCAGAGAAACCAGAACAATGACCCCTATGAACCGCCCCAGCCATCGAGAAACGACCCCAGGATAGGAGAGTTCTAAACGTATCGATCGGGAAAGACCCGATGAGGGAACTGCCCCAAGGGGACCTGGACCTCCTGGGACCTATAAAAAGAAGGTACCACACATGATTCGGTCTGTTGCTTCCTGACTCCGGCCTATGCTGTTGCATCCTGACTCCGGCCTCCGACTCCAGCCTCCAGATCCTATCTTTCATCACCGGCCATTGAGCATCAGCCATCTATCTGGAAGTGCCAAAACAACGATCGCTGCGTGACCCAGGCATTGCTTATACACTTGCCGACTTTAATAACCAGAAGTTGCAGATCAAGAACGGGACGAAGGCCTTGACCCCCTGACCTTGCCTGTTCCTTTCTAGATAAGTATTTAGTCGTTTAATAGTAGGAATAAGTATTAGCCTTTTAGCGTGTGCATGAGTATTTATTATATTTGTTTTAATAAGCACTAATTGTTTGGACTTACTGATCGGTGTTTAGATTTATTGCTTTGAACTTGACCTTGATAACTTGTGACGGTGTCTCTTACGGCACCTGGCAACTCCAGAGCATGGATACAGATACAGTGGCAAACCAGTGTTAAGCACATGTCCTTTATTGGAGGCGTGTTAATCACACTAACAGTAGAACGAGCAACATTGAGAAGAGGAAAGTGTCTCTATGAGTATAGATGATGTATCCATAAAGCAGCGAGAGAGTATAAAACGCGTGGAAATTTGTTCCTCACATGTTTCGCGATCAAAAGCTGTTTGTTGACATAGAACCAGGAATATAGATGGTGGAATGAGGAATCCATTAAGTTATACGATAAGAACGGTATTTACCCATAGAGACATCGGAATGGCAGATGTACACGATTAATTCTTGACATCTGATTTGAAGACCTGAGGATGTGCTGCCCGGGTTCGAGTGAAAGATTCAGGTTTGAGTGACTACTTTCGTTGAAATCTGACAGGAAGTGTCCATTTATGGGATTACTGCCCGGAAATTAGATGAAAAATGAAATGAAAATCGCTTATTGTCACGAGTAGGCTTCAATGAAGTTACTGTGAAAAGCCCCTACTGATTGATAAGAAAGTGCCAATTGTGCTGAACCGAGATAGTCAGAGTGGAACGTGTATTTTAATCCAGCTTTGCATGGAGCAGATAATGATCCGCAGGTTATTTCCAATATATTTTCGAGGCCCTCGTCAGTCGGTCTCAAATGTATCATTTTGGAACAACATCCAACCAGCAATTATTGTGAAATGTGCTGAGGATAACATAGAGCTGGCAAAAGTCGCTGCTATTTTGGTCGAATGGGCAACGGAAAGGAAGTTGGATGTAATTCAGGAGAGTGCGAAAATATTCATGGTATAAGGAAGAAAGTGAAGAGATGATAGAGTCGACATTATTTAATGGTAAAGCCAGTGCTATAGCAGACATGCGTTGTGTATATGTGGACACACGTTTGAAGGTCGGTCGACAGTGCAATTTCTCACAATCCTATATCTTGGTCTTTATAAATAGGAGCATAATCTATTGAAAATAATAGACTATATTGTTCCAACAGTCTGGAAGAATTCGTGGTAGCTTCCATCCCGACGTACTCTGGAGTCCCAAAATAAGTGAACTAAACAGTAATCGGTATTTTCCAAAGACCTTTAACCCTCGTCTACTACAATGAGGTTCATGCAGCACATTAATCATTAAAACGTGATCAAACAGTGGGTTAATATTATGACAAAACATGCATACATATGAAAAGAACGATGAAGACTACGGTCTACCTCTCGACTGATCCAGATGTCTCCCTGTCTACCTAACCATCTCCAACAAGACTCACACCGGACAGTAAGGGTAAGGGTTGGAGGGGATTAGAAAAACGCGGCTTGAAGGGAAAGGTTTGAGGTGCGTCTTCACTGCTGAGTTTGTGGCCTGTCTTGGATAACTCCAAGTGTTCTTTGGGACGAGAATACACTGTAATTAAGATAACAACGACAGAGGTCCGTCTACTCCACTTTATGTTTCAGAATAATATGTTATATGAATATATTTCAGTAGAGGCAATGGAAGATCTTCTCCAGTGAAACAGGAAATATAATGAGCACTGATCTGGGCATTTAGTAAATTTCAGGGATTCAACTATCTCAACACAAGCGGTATATGTTTAAATTTTATTTAGACTTATTTCAGCAGAACATGATGGCGAATCATGACCGGTGGGTCTACTGCTCAGAATGCTGCACAGTCATCAACGGACAGGTACCTTAACCACCAAAATGTTTTTTTTTAATCTTCCGGAAATGTTACCCATTCCGAATTAGAAAACTGTGTTAAATATCTACAGTGTCACTTTGCCATTATTTTGAGCTCAATTCCCAATCTACCTCAGCTAACTTGCCCCTGACATAAATGGTAATCAGTTTGTTCAATCGTAGATCACAGTTCCGGAACAAACAAATCCTCAAATAACACGAAAATTCTAATGTTTTATCGCTCGTTCGTCACCAAATCATATCATTAATTTGGCGAAATCTACTGGTAAAGTGGCATGTTTTCCTATTAATATTTTGGGGACAAAAGTGTTAAAAATCTTTTAAAATGTGATTCACTTGTCCAGAGCTCCGGAGCCAAAACTGATGTGTGATGGAGCAGGCCTTTTTCACGTGTCTTTCCTCCATCACCAGGACGATTCAATCCAACAAACATTGCACACAACGGCCGAAGGGCCTGCCAGCAAGATGAAGTGCAACATCTCTCCTTCGACAACCCATTCCAGGAACAACACCACTTTCACATTCCTCCGCAAGACATACAACATGCTCACTTCCACCAGAATGAAAATGAAAATCGCTTATTGTCAGGAGTAGGCTTCAATGAATTTACTGTGAAAAGCCCCTAGTCGCCGCTTTCCGGCGCCTGTGCGGGGAGGCTGGTACGGGAATCGAACTGTGCTGCTGGCCTGCTTGGTCTGCTTCAAAAGCCAGCGATTTAGCCGAGTGAGCTAAACCAGCCCCTGGTTCCTTCAACGTTAATGGGAAACATTCTGGCATTTATTGACGGATAGCCTGCAGAACAATGGCTGCAGACAATCAATAATAATGTTTGCTGGCATGGACGTTAATGTCTGGTTTTCCCGTCCTGCCTGCATTGCATTCATCATCAATTTCGAATTGCATATTTCGTATACTGAAATCTTTGAGGACAGATTGAGTGTCCTACATTTCACATCATATGAACATGTTCCATTTTTAAGGTTAGTTATGAGGGGTGATTTTACAAAACCAGAACAGAATTTTCTGGATATTAATTGCAAACATCCGTGCAGAAAGAAGGGATCTAATGTTTCCAACCTAGATTACTCTTTGTCAAATATGGAGAATACTGGAAAGAGCATCAGGTCTATAATGCTATGGCGTGTGGTTGGAGTGGGGGAGGGGAGGGGGTCGTTGTGCGGTGGGTCTAGATATGGGCCACAATAAGTGGAGATTGACAAAAATGTGGGCGGAACGAGGCAAGGAATGTAAATGGAGTGATGAAGTCTACAGAAGATGCTGGTAGTGGCACACCAAGAGATTGGAATGTGTGATACGAAAAAGAAAATGCTGGAAAATCTCAGCAGGTCTGTTAGCATCTGTAGCGAGAGAAAATGTCTGACGTTTCGAGTCCAACGACTCTTTGTCAAAGCCAACAGACAGAGGAAGTGGGAAATATTTCTACTGTGGAGTGAGAATGCGAGATTAGTCAAAGCCACAGAAACCCAGGGAAACCGGGTGCTAACATCCACAGAAACCAAGGGGAAAGGGTGCTAATAGCAGGCCCAGAGAGAACAAAATATGGGAAAGGACAAACAGCAGAGACACTAACATCAGAGTGTGAACTGTGATAGATGTAGAAGTGTGGAGAGGGGGAGAGGGAAGCAAAGAGGAGAAACGGCAAGGACAGGTTGGTAAGATGGGGGTTGATTTATATTAACAAATACAAGAAATAAATAAATGGTGAAAGACAGCTAAGTTGAAATGGGATGAAACCAAATGAGTCGATATGGGGCTGGGCTAATCATCTGAAGTTGTTGAATTCGATGTTGAGACCGGAAGGCTGTAGTGTGCCTAACCGGATGATGATATGTTGTTCCTCCAGTTTGCGTTGAGCATCACTGGAACATTGCAGCTGGCCAAGGGCAGCACGTTATCATTGTGGATAGCACAATTGCTTCACAGCTCCAGGGTCCGAGGTTCGATTCCTACTTGGGTCACTGTCTGTGAGGAGTCTGCACATCCTCCCCCTTTGTGCGTGGGTTTCCTCCGGGTGCTCCGGATTCCTCCCACAGTCCAAAGATCTGCAGGTGAGGTGGATTGGCCATGATAAATTGCCCTTTGTGTACAAAATTGTTCTGAGTGTTGACTGGGGTTACTGGGTTATGGGATAGTGTGGAGGTGTTGACCTTGGTATGGTTCTCTTTCCAAGAGCCGGTGCAGACTCGATGGGCCGAATTGCCTCCTTCTGCACTGTAAATTCTATGGTATGGCAATCAGAGCAAGGCCGTTTGTTAAAACGGCAAGCAACGAGAAGGCCAGTGTCCTGAATGTGTACAGACCGAATATGCTCAACAAAGCGATCACATTGGGAGACCAGATTGGAAGAGATGCCAGTTAACCTGGAATGTGTGTTTTGGGCCTCGGATGTTAAGAATGGAGGAGGTAAAGGTGCAGGAATTACACCTTCTGCAATTGCACGTGAATGTGCCATGGGTCATCGGTGAGGTACTGGGTATGGTGGAGGAATGCACTAGATTATCTCGGAGGGAACGGTCTCTGCAGAATGCGAACAGAGGGAGTGAAGGGAAGATGTGTTGGTGGTAGCATTACGCTGCAGTTGGCGAAAATGGCAGAGGATTATGCTTTGCATAATGAGGCTGGTGGGATGAAAAGTGAGAACAAGGTGGAAGCTATTCTTATTCTGGGAGGAAGGGGAGTGGACGAGAGTAGTGGCGAGATTGGCCGCACATTGTTGAGGGCTCTTTTAAGAACTGCAGGTGGGAAATCAATGTTGGGGAAGGAGGAACACATTTTCGAAGCTCTATTTTGGAAAGTGGCATCATTGGAACAAATGCGACGGAAGCGATGGAGTTGAGAGAGAGGAATGGGGTGCTTACAGGTTGTAGGGTGCGACAGTATAGGACAATTGGGCGTGGCCATTTTGGCACGGCCGTTTGGAGGCAGCTGTTTGGGCGCCATGGGACAATTGGGCGCAGCCAATTTGACGCGGCCGTTTGGATTGGTGGGGGCGTTCAATACATAATTACGCTTTCTGTTTATCATTCTCCTCAAAGCAGATATATTAGGAATGGCTGGTAGACTAGTTTGGGATATGTCTGTCAAACATTCATTAACAACTACAGTCGGTGCCTCAAGAGTTTCCTGTGCTCTCTTTTTTATTTTGTTTTCATGAGTGCAACGTCTACTTGTGCAGCAGAAACATCATGCAAATGGCTGTTCAGCTGCCTCATCACGTTTGCAGCTTTAGTATGGAGCCATGCTTTGCACCGTTTTTTTTTGCTCAAAACGCCATAATTTCACTTCGCTGTCACCTTTGCTTTTTTTGTCAAAGACGTAAAGGAATCCGTTATAAACATTTTTTTCTTTACCACGTTTCGTTGATACTTCCTCAGCCATCATATGGGTATGCGAATTGGTTTAGTTAAAAAATATATAAAAAGATGGTGATAGAACAAAACACTTGAGACAGCGGACACGTACCAGCAGCCAACTCAACTGAGGCTAATTTAAAAATAAAGAAATGTCATTATGGCCAAAACTTCCGCCGCCAAAACGTTCGGCGCCAAAACAGCCGGCGCCAAAACGACCGTGCCCAAATGGCTGCGCCAGAACGTACCTAACCCAGGGTGCGAAGAGCTGTAGTCCAGATAGCTGTGGGAATCAGTTGGCTTGAAATTGACATTAGTAGATAGTCTATGGCCAGAAACGGAGACAGAAAAATCAAGGAAGTGAAGGGAAGTGTCTGAGATGGACCAGGTGAAGGAGGGGTGGAAACAGGAAGCGAAGTTGTCGAGTTTTTCTAGGTCCGGACGCGAGCATGACGTGGCACCAAAACAGTCATCAATATATCTATAAAGGAGTTGTGGGCTGGGTCCCGTGTCGGCATGGAACAAGACATGTTCCACATTCCCGATAAAAATGCAAGTGTCGCTGGGACCCATGCGGGTACCCATTGCTACACCTCTGATTTGGAGAAAGTGAGATGAGTTAAAGGAGCAGTTGTTGAGAGATAGAACGGGTTCAGCCAGGCGGAGGAAAGTGGTGGTGGATGGGAATTGTCCGGGCATATTTTCTGGAAAGAAGCGAAGAGCTCTCAGCCACCCTGATGTGGGATGGAGGTGTAGAGAGATTGCGCGTCCATGGTGAACAGAATGCAGTTCGGGCGCACGAACTGGAAGCTGTCAATATGACCAAGTGCATCAGAGGAATCCCGGATACAGGTGGGGACAGAATGGAACAGAGGAGAGGGGATGGAGTCAGTATAGGGGGAAATAAGTTCGTTGGGGCAGGAGCATCATGACACAATGGGCCTTCCGGAACAATCCTTTTTGTAGATTTTACCAAGTAAGTAGAAGCGGGCAGTCCGGAGTTGGGAGACTTTGTGGTTGGAAGCTGCAGCGGGAAGGCATCCGGAGAAAATTAGGTCTCTAACGGTGTTGGAGATAATGGTTTGATGTTCAGTGGTTTGGTCATCGTTCAGGGGGAGGGGAGAGGAAGTATCTGAAAGTTGGCTCTCAATCTCTGCGAGGTCGAGATCAGTGCACCAGACGACGACAGCACCGGCTCAGAATGCGTGATTATCATGCCAAAGGTGAGCAGCATGGCAAAGGCCAACTCGGAACAAGGAATGGATTCCCAAGTGGCGTTGGAGGAGAAGTGGCAACGGGGAGGGAAACACAGATGAATGGAGGAAATTGAAAGTGATAAAAGTAGTAAAAATGGGCAAGTTGCAGAAGAAAGTTGAAAGTCAGACGTTGACGAACTGAATTTTCAGTCCTGAATACTGTAACGTGTCTAATCAGAAAACGATGCGCTGTTCCGTGAGTTAACCCTGGCATTGACTTGAAGATCGCAACGGCGTGAGAACAGGATAGTGAACTAAAATGGCGAGCGAGAGGAAGGTCTGGACCCTGCTTGCCGACGGAATATAGATGTTTTTAAAAGCGGTTAATCAGTCTGCGTTTAGAGTCTGCAATATAGATAAGCAAGGAGGAGCATATGAAGCGCTGCCCGACTTGAAAGAAAGTGTTAAGGCTCCGGGATGGTGAGCAGGGAGGAGGGAAATTGGCACATGTTACACATTCCGCGATTGCATTGGAAGGTTCTGCGAAAAAGGGTGAGAGGTTCGGGGGAGATGGATGAATGGACCAGGGCAGAGAGAGGGAACGGTCCCTGAAAAACGCTGATAGTGGGAGTGGGGGAAAGATGTGTTTGGTGGTGACGGTATTCTGGAGTTGACAGATCTGGCGGAGGATGATTTTCTGAATCGGGTGCTTTTTTATGGATGAAATCCGAGGACAACGGTTATCCGATACTGATTCTGTGAGGGAGCGGAGAGGGTGAGAGCAGCGTTCCGGGATATGGGTTCGGCACTACATTAAATATGTCGATGTAAACCTTTTACTGCTGTAAACATATCGGTAAACAGTGCCCTACAGTTATTCGTGATTATTGAAACCGTGCTCTGCTGCAACCCGAGTCTATGTAAACAGTAAACTACAGTAAAAAATATTTACCTAAACCGTGCACTGCTGTAAATAGAATCTATGTAAATAGTGCCATAGAGAAAAGCGTATTAATGTAAACCGTACACTGCTGTAAACATAGTATATCTAAGCAGTGTCCTATCGTAACTAGTGTGAATGTAAACCGTTCACAACTGTAAAAAGAGTATACAGCGCCCTACGTTAAACAGTGTTTATGTGAACTGTGCAGTGCTATGAACAACATCTATGTAGAGTGCCCGACAGAAAACAGTTTACATAAACCGCATGCTACAGTAAACAGAACGTTTATAAACAGTGCCCGACAGTAAACAGTATCTATGTAAACTGTAAACTGATGTAACATAGTCTGTGCAAACAGTGCCCTAAAGTTAGCAGTGTTTATGTAAACCGTACACTGCTCTAAACAGTCTATATAAACAGTGCTCAACAGAACACATCGTCTATGTAAACTGTACACTGCTGTGAACAGAGTCTATGTATACAGTGCCCGTCAGTAAACAATGTTCATATAAACCGTGCACTGCTGTAAACACGTCTATGTAAACAGTGCCCTGCAGTAAACAGTGTCAACGTAAACTGTATCCTGCTTTAAACAGAGTCGATGTAAACAGAGCCCAACAGAAAGCAGAGTGAAAGTAGACCGTATACTGCTGTAAACAGAGGCTATGTAAACAGTTCCGACGGTAAACAATGTTTATGTAAAATGTGCACTGCTGTAAATAGAGTTTATGTGAAAGTACACAGCTTTAAACAGTCTATGTGTAATACGCTGCAGCAATCAGTGTTTATGTAAACCGTAAACTGCAGTGTACATACTCTATGTCGGCAGCGCCCAACAGTAAACATTTTATGTAATCCGTACACTGCTGAAAAGAGTCAATGTGTACAATGCCCTACAGTAAACAGTGTTGGGCCGCACGCTGCTGTAAACAGTCGATGTAAACAGAGTGCCCAATTGCAAACAGTGCTTATGGAAACCTTACACTGCTGTTAACAAAGTGTGTAAACAGTTTCCAACAGTAAACACTGTTGATATGAACCGTACCCTGCTGTAAGCAGTCTGTGTAAACCGGGACCCACAGTAGACAGTGATTATGTTAGCCGCACACTGCTGTAAACAAAGTATATGAACAGTTTCCTAAAGTAAACATTGTTAATGCAAACCGTACCCTGCAGTAAACAGAGTCTATATAAACAGTTTCCTAAAGTAAACACTGTTTATGCCAACCGTGCCCTGCTGCAAACAGAGCCGATGTAAACAGCGCACTTGCAGTAAACAATGTTTACCTAAACCGTACACTGCTGTAAACAAAGAATACAAACAGTGTCCTAAAGTAAACAGCGTTAATGTAAACCGTACACTGCTGTAATCATTATATGTAAGCAGATCCCTACAGTAAACAGTGATTCTGTTAGCCGTGCACTCCTGTAAGCAAAATATATAAACAGTGCCCTAAAGTAAACAGTGTAAATGCAAACTGTGCCCTGCTGTCAACAGAGTCTATGTAAACAGGGACCTACAGTAAATAGTGATTATGTTCGCAGTACACGGCTGGAAACAAAGTATCTAAACAGTGCTCTAAAGTAAACAGTGTTAATGCAAACTCTACACTGCTGAAAACAGGGTATGTAAAGAGTGCCCCATTGTAAATAGTGTTTATCTAAACCTTACACTGATGTAAACAAAGAAAATGTAAACAGTTCCCCACAATGAACAGTGTTTATGTAAACTGTATACTGCTGTAAAGAGTCTGTGTAAATAGTGCCCTTTACTGAACAGTGTTTATGTAAACCGTACATTGCTTTAAACGATCTTTGTAAACAGTGCCTATTGTAAACAGTGTTTATGGTAAAGGGACACTGCTGCAAACAGAGCCTGTGTAAACAGTGCCCTACAGTAAACAGTGTTTATGTGAAAGGGACACTTCTGCAAACAGTCTGTGTAAACAGTGCCCTACAGTAAACAGTGTTTATGTGAAAAGGACACTACTGCAAACAGAGTCTGTGTAAACAGTGCCCGGGAAGCACGGTGACGCAGTTGGTTAGCACTGCGATCCCGGCTCTGGGTCACTGACCATGTGGAGTTTGCACATTCTCCCCGTGTTTGCGTGGGTTTCACCCACACAACCCAAAAATGTGCAAACAGTGCCCTACAGTAACCAGACTCTGTGTAAACAGTGCCCTACAGTACACAGAGCGAATGTAAACCGCAAGACTGCCGTTAACAGGGTATATACATTTCACTAACAGAGTTTGACAATGTATTTACCAAGACTCGCTTGGACAGCCATGTTTCCTTCCTCAGTGACAGGAAGAACAACCTCTCATCTTCCGGTTAGGGTTAGGCACGCTGCAGCCTTCTGGCCTGAACATCGAATTCAACAACTTCAGATGATAAGCCCCACCTCAACCCATTTGTTTTCATTTCATTTTAACTGTCTTTTACCATTTATTTATTTCCTGCAAGTTTCTCCTCTTTGCTTTCCCCTTCCCCTCCCCCCACACCTACAGTTCATCCAATGATGTTAGTTTCCCGCTGTTTGGCCTTTCACATCTTTTGTCCTCTCTGGGGACTGCCATTAGCACTCTTTCCCCTTGGTTTCTGTGGCCATTAGCACCCGGTTTTCCTAGGTTTCAGTGGCTATGACTCATCTTTCATTCTCACTCCACAGTATAAATATTTCCCACTCACTCTGTCTGTTAGCTTTGACAAATAGTCATCGGACTCGAAACGTTAGCTCCTTTCTCTCCCTACAGATGCGACCAGACCTGCTGAGATTTCCCAGCATTTTCCCTTTCGTATATGTATGAAAACTGCGCCCTACCACCTTATCCGTACGCTGCTGTAAACAGTCTATGTAAACAGTGCCCTACAGTAAACAAAGCGAAAGTAAATCGTACACTAGGTAAAAAGAGTCCACATAATTAGTCCCCGAACGTAAACAGTATTTAAACAGTGCTCTACAATAAACTGAGCGCCTTGCAGAAACAGAGTGAAAGTAATCCACACACTACTGTAAACAGAGTCAATGTTAATAGTGCCCTACAGTACACAGTGTTTATGTAAAATTAATACTGCTATAAATTGTCTATATAAACAGTGCCCTGCAGTAAACAGTGTTTTTGCAAACCGTACGCTGTTGTAAACAGAGTCTATGTAAACAGTGCCATACAGTAAACAGTGTTTATGTAAACCATACACTGCTGCAAATAGAGTCAAATAAACAGTGTCCTACCGTAAACAGAGTGAAAGTACACCGTCAACTCATGTAATCTGCCGCCATATAAAAGTGCCCTGCAGTAAATAATATTTATGTAAAATGAACACTGATGTAAAAAGAGTCTATGTAAGCAATGCCTTACTGTAAACAGAGTGAAAGTAAACCGTGCACTACTGTGAACTATGGCCATGTAAACAGTGCAGTACAGAAAACGATGTTTACATAAACCGTACACTATGGTAACCAGAGTCTGTATAAATTGGACCCTACATTAAACAGTGTTTCTGCAAGCAATACAATGGTATAAACAATTAGTGTAAACAGTGCCCTGCAGTAAACAGTATTTAGGTAAACCGTACACTGCTGTAAACAGAGCCAATGTAAGCATTGCCCTGCAGTAAACAGAGTGAAAGTAAACCGTGCACTATTGTAAACAGCGTCTATGTAAACAGTGTCCTCCAGTAAACAGTATTTAAACAGCCCTCCAGTAAACAGAGTGAAAGTAAACCGTACAAAGTTCCCGTATCAGCCTCCCCGGACAGGCGCCGGAATGTGGCGAATAGGGGCTTTTCACAGTAACTTCATTGAAGCCTACTCGTGACAATAAGCGATTTTCATTTCATTTTCATTTCACTGCTGTAAACAGTGTCCTTCAGTAAACAGTGCTAATGTAAACCGTTCACTGCTGTAAACATCCCATGTAAACAGTGTCCTTCGGTAAACAGTGTTGGTGTAAACCGTATAATGCTTTTAACAGAGTCTATGAAAACAGTGGCCGACAGTAAGCCTTGTTTATGCAAATAGGATAATCGTAAACAGAGTCTGTGTAAACAGTGGTCGACAGTAAACATTGTTTATGCAAATAGGATAATCGTAAACAGAGTCTGTGTAAACAGTGGTCGACAGTAAACCGTGTTTATGCAAATCAGATAATCTGTCAACAGTCTAGGTAAACAGTGCCCTACAGTAATCACTGTTTATGTAAACCGTACACTGCTGCAAATAGAGTCAAGGTCAACAGTTCCCTACAGTAAACAGAGTGAAAGTACACCATATACTACTGTAAGTAGAGTCTATGTAAAACGTCTCTTAGAATAAAACGCGTCTGTATAAACTGTGCCCGACAGTAAACGGAGTGAATGCGAACCACAGACTGGGGAAAACAGAGTATATGCAAACAGTGCCCTGCAGGAAGCAGTATTTAAACAGTGCCCAGCAGTAATCGGACTCGATTGAAACTGCCCTACAGTAAACATTGTTGATGTAATCCGTAAACTACTGTACAGAAGTTCTATGTAAACAGTGCCGTAGAGTAAACAGTGTTTCTGCAAACCGTGCACTGCTATAAACAGTCTGTGTCAACAGGGCCCTGAAGTAAACAGTATTTAAACAGTGCCATTCGTAAACAGACTCTATGTAAACAGTGCCCTACAGTAAACAGAGTGAGTATAAACCGTACATTGCAGGAAACAGAGTCCATGTAAATAGTGCCGTACAGTAAACAATGTTTACCGAAACCGGACACGACTGTACAAAAGTTCTATGTAAACATTGCCCTAGAGTAAACAGTGTTCATGTAATCCGAACTCTGCGGTAAAAGTCTATGAAAACAGTGTCCTACAATGAACAGTGTTTCTGGAAAATTAACTATAATATAAAAAGGGTCACTGTAAACAATGCCCTACTGTAAACATAGTGAAAGTAAACCGTACACTACTGTGAACTGTGACCATGTAAACAGTGCACTGCAGGAAATAGTTTTTACATAAACCGTACACTATGGAAAACAGATTCCATATAAGTAGGGACCTACATTAAACAGTGTTTATGTAAACAATATAATGCTGTAAACAATTTATGTAAACAGTGCCCTTCAGTAAATAGTGCTTATGTAAACTCTACACTGCTGGAATCTGAGTCTATGTAAACAGTGCTCCACGTTAAACAGTGTTTAGGTAAACCGTACACTGCTACAACCGTCAATGTTGACATTGCCCTACAGTAATCAGTAAAGTAAACCGTCCACTGCTGTAAACAGAGTTCATGTAAACAGTGCCCTACAGAAAACAGTTTGTATAAAGAGCACTACAGTAAACAGCGAGAAATTAAACCGTACACTGCTGTAAATAGAGCTAATGTAAACAGTGTCCGTCAGTAAGAAGTGTAAACCGTCCACTGCTGTCAACAGAGTCAATGTAAACATTGCCCTACAGTAAACAGCATTTAAACAGAGCCCTCCTGTAAACAGAGTGAAAGTAAACCGTGCACTGCTGTAAACATACACAATGTAAACAGTGCCCTTCACTAAACAGTGTTAACGTAAACTGTACACTGCTGTAAAAGTATATGAAAACAGTGCCCTACAGTAAACAATGTTTATTTAAACAGTACACTACTGTAAACAGAGTCTTTGTGTACAGTACTACAGTAAGCAGTATTTATGTAAACGGTACACGTTTGTAAATAGAGTCTATGTAAAAAGTGCCCGACATTAAACAGTTTTTGAATAATTCCCTACAGTAAACAGTCGCTATGCAATCAGTGTCCTACAGGAAACAGAGTCGATGTAAACAGCGCCCCAGAGTGAAAAGACTGAAAGTAAACCGTACATTAGTGTAAACAGAGTTTGTGCAAACAATTTCCTACAGTAAATATTCTACGTAAAGAATGCACTACAGTAAACAGAGACGATGTAAACAGTGCCCGAAAGTAAACAGTATTTAATGAGTGCCCTACAGTAAACAGAGTTTATGTAAACAGTGTCCTGCAGTAAACAGTCGATGTAAACAGTGTCCAAAATTAAAAAGAGTGGAAGTAAGCCGTCTATTACTGTAAACAGAGTCAATGTAAAAAGTGTACAACTGTAAACAGTATTTAAACAGTGCTCGACAATAAACATTAGATATAAATAGAGCACAAAAGCAAACAGTCTTTATGCAACATCTACTCTGCTGCAGAGCCTATATAAATAATGTCCGACATTAAACATTATTTAACCGTGCTCCACAGTAAGCTGAGTCTATGTAAACAGCGCCCTAAAGTAAACAGTGTTTCTGAAAGCCGTGCGTTGCAGTAAATTGTCTGTGTAAACAGCACCCTACAGTAAACAGTGTTTATGTAAACTGTACACCGCTGTAAGCAATCTATGTAAACAGTGCCCTCCAGTAAACAGTTTTTATGTAAACCGTACACTGCTGCAAACAGAGTCAAGGTAAATAATGCCCTGCAGTGCACAGTATATAAAGAGTGACCTCTAGCAAATAGTGTCTGCGCAAACAGTGACCTACAGTAAACAGAGTGAATGTAAACCGCAGCCTGCCGTAAACAGAGTATGTGCAAACAGTGCCCTGCAGTGCGCAGTATTTAAACGGTGCTCTATAGTAACCAGAGTCTGTGTAAACCGCAGATTGCCTAAAACAGTCTATGTAAACAGTGCCCTACAGTAAGCAGTGATGACCTAAACCGTACACTGCTGTAAACAGAGGCTATGTAAACAGCGTCCTACAGTAAGCAGTGATTACCTAAACCGAACACTGCTGTAAACAGAGTCTATGTAAACAGCGCCCGACACTAAGCAGTGATTACCTAAACCGTACACTGCTGTAAACAGTCTATGCAAACAGCGTCCTACAGTAAGCAGTGATTACCTAAACCGTACACTGCTGTAAACAGAGTCTATGTAAACAGTGCCTTCAGGAAACAGAGTGAATGTAATCCGAACACTGCTGTAAACTATGTCTCTGTAAAGAGTGCCCAGCAGAAAACAATGTTTTAGTAAACCGCACACGGCAGTAGCCGGAGACTATGCAAACAGCGCCCTTCAGGAGACAATGTTTACGTATACCGTCCGCAGCTGTAAACCGAGTCTATGTAAGCAGTGCCCTACGGTAAACAGTATTGAAACAGTGCCCTTCAGTAAACTGAATGGATGGAAACAGCGCCCTACAGAAAACAGTGAAAGGATTCCATACACTACTGTAAACAGAGCCCATGGAAACAGTGTCCTACAGTACACAGTATTTATGTAAAATGTACACTGCCATAAACAGTCTATATTAACAATGCCCGACAGTAAACAGAATGAATGTAAACCGTGCGTTACTGTAAACAGTCGATGTTAACGGTTTCCGACAGTAAAGTATGTGGAATAGAGGGGATCGCGTCGGGCATAATTAAGGAAATTCCATGTTTTCAGCAAGAGTGTGTGAATTATAAGATAAAGTTACAGTTCGTGATTTGAGATGGTAGGCAACTTGAAAGGATATCAAGCAGTATATAGGGTCGTGAGGTCACTGGAAAGGAGAAGCGGTACCTTTGGCCGTGAATCATGAGGTCAAAGATATTGAAGTGATGAGCCATGATCGGCAAACTCAAAGGGTTGCGCCTTGTAACACTACACTGGTATCAAACTGGACATGTTAACTTTGCTCGTGGGACCGTTCTTAATGTCTTACTGTAGTCGGACCAAACTTCTAAGTTTCAACAGTTGTCTCAGTTGCTTGCTGGTGTGAACACTGGACAGTGGATTGTCTCCTCTTCTGAAGCTGCATAGGCCACAGTAGTATTGACTAATGAACATAGCCTATTGAAGTGTAAGTAAGTTATTTTACATTTTTTATCAAGTAGGGGTTTATCTGGCGTTCCTTCAAGTTATTCTTGCAATCATCAATATTTATTTTTCCCGATGTGGGCTATTTTTAATTAAGTTTTCATTTCAGGAATATTACCCATACCAGCATGGAAAAGAAAAAGCATAAATCTGGGTTACTAAAACGGAAAGACCAAAAAGAAGCAGAAAAGAAGGAATCAGCCAAGCGATGCAGACCTACTACAGAGTTTATAATACCACAAGCACAATCCACATCAATATCCAGTTCTGCAACAAATAATCAAGAAGTTAGAAACAATGCTCATGGTGATGATGCAATGACATGCGAGTTACAAGAATAGAGAAGAGCTACTTTGAATGTAGGACAAATGCAAGTGCATCCATTACTAATCAACCCAGGCCCAATATTGCTTCTGGCTTCCTTGTTCCGGTATCTGTACTGCCTGTAGTTGCAACATCTGAACACATAGCTTCAACTAGTGACAGGGAATCAGATATTCCTTCAAGCATAAATGACTTGATTTCTGAAGCACATCCTGTAAATGAACCTACGCAAGAAAATGAAAAATCAATTACTGGAATCTTCCAATATTCATCACGAGCAAAGCTAAAACAGTTTTTTGCTGAACATCCACTTCAGCCACTTGATGATCTGCCATTTGATGCTCGTTTGTATGAGAGGAAAATTATGGATGACTCAGTCCCAAGAAAATGGCTAACATATAACAAAGAAAAGAGATGCTTATATTGTTCATACTGCTTAGCCTTTGAGTTTCCCAACACTTGTAATCCATCACCCTTTGTACGTGGCTTTAATGACTACAGGCGTATTAGCCAGAGCTTGACTTTACATGAATCGACAGCAACAAATGTCAGAAATGCTCAGCAATATATCAGTGTGGTTAATGATGGCACCTTAGATACATTATTTACAGCATCACTAATTAAAAGGAAAGAAGAAGTATTGAAGCAGAGAAGTATTGTCATGAGGATTATAGACATCATAACGATGTTAGGCAAGCAAGCACTTCCTTTTCGAGGTCACGGAAATGAATCGGCCTACACTCTAGGTAATGAGGTTCTGAATCATGGCAATTTTTTAGCGACAGTGCACTTGATGGCAAAATATGACCCCATTATTGCAGCTCACGTTTCTGCAGTGCAAAACAAGTCTAAAGAAAGAATCAAACGATTAGAGCAACAAGGAAAGGCTCAAAGTAAAGGCCGTGGTGGATTTGTTACATACCTAAGTAAAACAAATATAAACATGTTAATCAAAATTATGAAGAATATGATAGAAGAAAGAATTAGTCATGAAGTTTCTCAAGCAACATATTATTCTATTCAGGTTGACTCAACACAAGATAATTCATCCATCGATCAGTTTAGCATTGTTATTCGGTATGTACTTAAAGGTATTATCTGTGAGCGACTACTTTCAGTTGTGCCAAGCAATGATGGTACAGGCCATGATAGCTTGCAGCGCCATCTGTGCTATCAGTCAGGGACTTTTTTATCTATTGATTGAAACATTACAGCATCTTAAAATGGACCCCCAAAAATGTTTATCTGATAGCACAGATGGCGCTGCAAGCTATCATGGCCAGTATAATGGCTTACAAAGTAAACTTGCTGATGTGGCTGATCAACATGTTCATATATGGTGCTATGCCCATGGCTTGAATTTGGTGATAACTGAAACAACAAAATGTTGTGTGCCTGCAGTTTCTTTTTTCAATTTGCTCCAGAATATAGCAACTTTTGTGAAAGCATCATACAAGAGAATGGCTGTCTGGATAGAAGTTGTTGGAAAACATCTAGGACAAGAAAAAATGAAACCATGAAAGCTAATTGGTGAGACCAGATGCTCAGGAAAATCCAATGCAGCAACAACTATATGTGGACGTTTTGATGATGCCACTGCCAGTACTTTCGTAAATCTATTGACATGTTTATCAATGATACAAGATTCAGAACAGTTTGATGCAAAAACAAAACATGAAGCAAATGTTTTACTTCAAAGTCTTCTAAAGTTTGAAACCATATTCACAGCATTTACTTACTTGCATTTATTTGAAACTACAACACCGTTAACAAGTTATCTACAGACAAGTGGTTTAGATATGTTTACTGCATGGATTTCGGTAGATTCAGCTGCACCAAAGTTGAAGGAACAGACAAAAACATTTGATAACGTTCACAGAAACGCGTTGGTATTTGTAAATAAATGTAATGACAGGATTTCACAGATGAATATGGATGAAAATCAAATATTGGAAATTGATGCGTTGGAAACAGCATTGCCAGTTAAGAGGCAGAGGAAGAAGAAAAGAATGGCAGATGAGCTTATTGATGATGAAAGAAATTCCTCAGATTCTCTATCTGATTTTCGAGTAAATGTGTTTAACCTACTAATGGATCACATTGCCCAGTCACTAGAATCACGTTTTGTACAACACAAACAGTTGTATAAAGAGTTTTCCTGCTTGAACCCACCCAGCAAAGTTTAAAACTATTGCAGAGAAGGGCCTTGAAGAGGAAGCATTGGAAGGTATTATGAAGCTGTTTCCAAAAATCAGCAAAAATCAAGTAATTTTGGAATTGTTTCCTTTTGCGTCAAACTTTGATGTATTAACGCTATTGCTTAATGATGGTGAGAATATGGATTACAGTTGCAAAAATTGTAAAATTTGCAGCACTTGCCCATCGTGTGTACTAAAAATTCTGGCATCCAGCAGACTTCATGACAAGGCATATAATAACATTTATGAACTTTATAATGTCATCGGCACACTATCAGTTACTCAAGTCCAATGTGAGAGGACATTTTCAAAGCTAAAGATCATAAAAACAAGGTTAAGAAATTCGCTGTCTGAGGAGAATTTGGAATCATACATGTTGCTATCCATTGAAAAGGAATTGTTAGATGAATTGAATGCAGAAGCAATTATTGGTAGATTCGCACAATCATCTAGGGAACACAAACGATTGCTCTTAATATACTGGACTGCATGCAATGCTCTATTGGTTTTTTGAACTATCTGTTTATGTGTAAATTGTGCAGTAAACTATTAAGAAATATCAACCAATTACTTAAAATTAAAAAAAATAAAATAAATCAATTATAACAACTGTATTTACATTTTGTATCTACTGCCAGTAATATGCACATTACGTGTACACTGTAATTACTAAGAAATACACATTTTTTCCACAAAACATTTAATTGTACCTTTTTTTTAATATGTATTTTTTGAACATTTTATTTATTCGTTATGAAATTAAATGATAGCATTGTAGTTGTGGGTGGGCCCCCTTGTCTCCTGGCAACCGATATTTTTACACCCAGTCCGCCACTGCCGGCAGCTTTCTTGTGTTGCCAGGGAATATCCGGCGGCCATCCTGTGTTGCCAGGGGAGACCCGGCGGCCATCTTGTTTTGCCAGTGGATACCCAGCGGTCATCTTGTGCCGCCAGGGGATACCCGGCGGCCACCTTGTGTTGCCAGGGGAAACACGGCGGCCAGCTTGTGTTGCCAGGGGAGAACTGGCGGCCATTTTGTGTTGCCAGGAGATACCCGGCGGCCATCACGTGTTGCCGGAAGATACACGGCGGCCATCTTCTGTTGCCAGGGGAGACCCGGCGGCCATCCTGTGTTGCCAGGGGATACCCGGCAGCCACCTTGTGTTGCCAGAGGATAGCAGGCGGAAACTTGTGTAGCCAGGGGCGACCCGGCGGCCACAGTACATGCACACACCCAGCTAATCGTCCATGGGGGGAGTCACACACCTAGACGATCGGCCATGGGGGGAGGCACACACCCAGCTGGTAGGACAGGGGGGAGTCACACCCACCCACCGACAGTCCCTCTTGGTAATTCAGAATGGGAAATCAGAGTTAGGCTGGCTGGGGATGGTCAGTTTAACCGGCAGTGGGAGGAGAGAGATGCCGTGTGGGTGGGGGGCTTTCCACTCAGCATGGAATGAATTGAAGTAAACGGAAATGTCAGCACCATCTTCAACTGCTGCCTGAACTGAGTCTGTGTCACGGCGTAAATGGCAGTGTTTGTGCAGCAACTCAGGAGCTGCAGCATATAGCCAAATTCCAGAACATAATAATCTAACCATACAGACCTGTACCACAGATCATACATCCGCCACCATATAGAATAAACCATTAATGTTGACCACAACAGGATGAAATTGGCGGAGATAATAAACAGTAAAATTATGGATTTCCTCCTACTCTCCATCTCTGGGTCTCTGGTACTCTCCCCACTGCTGTGAGCCCGGAGTCTCCTGCGGGCCCTACTGCTCACCACAATGTGTCTGACGGTGAGAACATTGAGCAGCAGAATCAGGACAAATGGAACAACCGGGGTTAGAAGGTGGTGCAGGAACTGGATTGTTGTCCAGAACCGAGAGAGCATAACATCCTCTGTAACATAACAAAACCAGGGGTTGTTGTACAACGAATACCGACCGGTCACCATAAAACCCCAAAAAATGTTTTTCAAACAGCTCAGCACAGTCACTGATCCCAGAACCACAGCCGCCCTTTTCTCGCTGCAATATGTACTTTTCAGCTTCGGATAACAAATGGCCACAAACCGATCAAAGGTGAAAGTGACGGTGAACCAGACAGAACAGTCAGTGGCCGCAGAAAGCAAGGCGGCGTGGATGTTACACACGCGGATGGAGTACAGGAAATAAAACTGTTCCATAAAAACAATGGGAATGTGTCTCATTATCAGGTCAAGAATAACGACCAGTAGATCCCCCACTGCCATGGCCACCAGGTAGCAAGTCACACATTCGGACAGCCCACAGTTTCTTCTATTGAGGATCACAATTGTGATGAGGTTCACTGTGAGGAAGGGAAATAAACAATGAAATTATACATCAGCCTGGGAAAGACTTTGCAAGTATGGTCGACGTGGAGATGTCAAAGTCAAATAAATATAGACTATTGCACGCAGTAACACACATACAGAGACAGTAATACACTCACACTCACACATACACTAACACACACACTCACAGGCACAGACAAACACTCACACAGGCAGAGACAGTAATACACTCACACATACAGACACACACTCACACAGACACTAACACTCAGACACACGCTCACACAGACACTAACACACACACACACACAGGCACTGACGCACACTCACACAGACAGAGAAAGTAATATTTTCACACAGGGACACTAATACACACTCACACAGGCAGTGACACACACTCACACATACATAGACAGCAATACACTACAACAGAGAAACTAACACGCACACTCACACACACAGGCAGTGAAACAGACACTCACACAGACACTAACGCACACACATGCACTGACACACACTCACATACACTAAGATACACTAATACAAATACTCACAGACACCAATAAAAACACACATACACTAACACTTGGAGCGGGAGGGGGATGATCCAGTTGTTGTGGTCCACGTTGGGACTAACAACATAGGTAAAGCTAGGGTGGAGGACCTGTTCGGGGACTATCAAGCACTAGGAAGAAAATTGAAATACAGGTCCTCAAGGCTCATAATCTCCGGATTACTGCCCGAGCCACGTGCCAATTGGCAGAGGGACAAGAAAATTAGGGAAGTAAACACGTGGCTAAGGGATTGGTGTGGGAAAGAGGGATTCCACTTCATGGGACATTGGCATCAGTTTTGGAACCGGGGGGATCTGTACCGTTGGGACGGTCTCCACCTGAACCGATCTGGAAACAGTGTTCTAGCGAAGAGGATAAATAGGGTGGTCAGTAGGACTTTAAACTTCTGAGTTGGGGGGAAGGGAAAGTGAAAGCGACAGGGAGCATGGAGTTAAATGGCAAGATACGCAGGAGGATAACATGTAGGCAGGTGGATTTAAGCATGAGGCAGACTAGGAATTCAACAAAAAGGAAGGATAACTTTGGACATCTTAGGACTTCCAACATCTGTAATGATAAGAAAGTTAGCATTAAGGCAATTTACATGAATGCTCGTAGCATTTGTAACAAAGTAGACGAACTAATGGCACAGATCATCGTGAATGATTATGATGTGGTAGGCATCACAGAGACATGGCTGCAGGGGTTCAGGACTGGCAGTTAAACATCCAAGGATATACAACCTATCGAAAAGACAGGGAGGTGGGCCGAGGGGGTGGGGTTGCCTTGTTAGTTAAGAACAAAATTAAATCTATGGCACTAAACGACATAGGGTCGAATGATGTGGAGTCTGTGTGGGTAGAATTGAGGAACCACAAAGGGAAAAAACCATAATGGGAGTTATGTACAGACCTCCTAACAGTGGTCAGGACCAGGGGCGCAACATTTACCGGGAAATAGAAAAGGCATGTCAGAAAGGCAAGGTCACGGTGATCATGGGGGACTTCAATATGCAGGTGGATTGGGTAAATAACGTAGCCAGTGGATCCAAAGAAAAGGAATTCATGGAATGCTTACAAGATGGCTTTTTGGAACAGCTTGTCATGGAGCCCACAAGGGAGCAGGCTATTCTGGACCTAGTGCTATGTAATGAACCAGACTTTATAAAATATCTTAAAGTAAGGGAACACTTAGGAAGCAGCGATCATAATATGGTTGAGTTCAGTCTGCAGTTTGAAAGAGAGAAGGCAAAATCGGATGTAATGGTGTTACAGTTAAATAAAGGTAATTACGAGGGCATTAGAGAGGAACTGGCAAAAATCGACTGGAAGCAGACCCTAGTGGGGAAAACAGTAGAGCAAAAATGGCAGGATTTTGTATGCATAATTGAGGACACGGTACAGAGGTTCATCCCCAAGTAAAGAAAGATTATCCGGGGAGGGATTAGACAGCCATGGCTGACAAAGGAGGTCAGGAAATCTATCAAAGAAAAAGAGAGATCCTATAAAGTGGCCAAAAGCACTGGGAAATCAGAAGATTGGGATGGCTACAAAAACAAACAGAGGTTAACAAAGAGACAAATAAGGAAGGAGAGGATCAAATATGAAGGCAGGCTAGCCAGTAATATAAGAAATGATAGTAATAGTTTCTTTCAATACATAAGAAACAAACGACAGGCCAAAGTAGACATTGAGCCAATTCAAACTGATTCCGGAAGGCTAGTGATGGGAGACGAGGAAATGGCTGGAGAACTTAATAAGTACATTGCGTCTGTCTTCACAGTGGAAGACATGATCCCAAAAATTATAGAGGGACAGGGGGCTGAGTTGAGTATGGTTGCCATTACAAAAGAGATGGTGCTAAAAAAGCTAAAAGGTCTTAAAATTGACAAATCTCCTGGCCCCGATGGGCTACACCCTAGAGTTCTGAGAGAGGTGGCTGAAGAAATAGCGGAAGCGTTGGTTGAGATCTTTCAAAAATCACTGGAGTCAGGGAAAGTCCCGGACGATTGGAAGATCGCTGTTGTAACCCCCTTGTTCAAGAAAGGATCAAGACAAAAGATGGAAAATTATAGGCCAATTAGCCTAACCTCAGTTGTTGGTAAAATTCTAGAATTGATCGTTAAGGATGAGATTTCTAAATTCTTGGAAGAGCAGGGTCGGATTAGAACAAGTCAACATGGATTTAGTAAGGGGAGGTCGTGCCTGACGAACCTGTTAGAATTCTTTGAGGAGGACAGTCAAGGACAGTGGTGGGAAGTTGTGTGTGGAGGCTGAGGAGATAAGCGAGATACTAAATGAATACTTTTCATCAGTATTCACTCAAGAAAAAGATAATATTGTGGAGGAGAATGCTGAGACCCAGGCTATTAGAATAGATGGCATTGAGGTGCGTAGGGAAGAAGTGTTGGCAATTCTGGACAAGGTGAAAATAGAGAAGTCCCCGGGGCCAGATGGGATTTATCCTAGGATTCTCTGGGAAGCCAGGGAAGAGATTGCTGAGCCTTTGGCTTTGATTTTTAGGTCATCATTGGCTACAGGAATAGTGCCAGAGGACTGGAGGATAGCAAATGTGGTCCCTTTGTTCAAGAAGGGGAGTAGAGATAACCCCGGTAACTATAGGCCGGTGAGCCTAACGTCTGTGGTGGGTAAAGTCTTGGAGAGGATTATAAAAGATACGATTTATAATCATCTAGATAGGAATAATATGATTAGGGATAGTCAGCATGGTTTTGTGAAGGGTAGGTCATGCCTCACAAACCTTATCGAGTTCTTTGAGAAGGTGACTGAACAGGTAGACGAGGGTAGAGCAGTTGATGTGGTGTATATGGATTTCAGTAAAGCGTTTGATAAGGTTCCCCACGGTCGGCTATTGCAGAAAATACGGAGGCTGGGGATTGAGGATGATTTAGAGATGTGGATCAGAAATTGGCTAGTTGAAAGAAGACAGAGAGTGGTAGTTGATGGGAAATGTTCAGAATGGAGTTCAGTTACGAGTGGCGTACCACAAGGATCTGTTCTGGGGCCGTTGCTGTTTGTCATTTTTATAAATGACCTAGAGGAGGGCGCAGAAGGATGGGTGAGTAAATTTGCAGACGACACTAAAGTCGGTGGAGTTGTAGACAGTGCGGAAGGATGTTGCAGGTTACAGAGGGACATAGATAAGCTGCAGAGCTGGGCTGAGAGGTGGCAAATGGAGTTTAATGTGGAGAAGTGTGAGGTGATTCACTTTGGAAAGAATAACAGGAATGCGGAATATTTGGCTAATGGTAAAATTCTTGGTAGTGTGGATGAGCAGAGGGATCTCGGTGTCCATGTACATAGATCCCTGAAAGTTGCCACCCAGGTTGATAGGGTTGTGAAGAAGGCCTATGGTGTGTTGGCCTTTATTGGTAGAGGGATTGAGTTCCGGAGCCATGAGGTCATGATGCAGCTGTACCAAACTCTGGTACGGCCGCATTTGGAGTATTGCGTACAGTTCTGGTCGCCTCATTATAGGAAGGACGTGGAAGCTTTGGAACGGGTGCAGAGGAGATTTACCAGGATGTTGCCTGGTATGGAGGGAAAATCTTATGAGGAAAGGCTTATGGACTTGAGGTTGTTTTCGTTAGAGAGAAGAAGGTTAAGAGGTGACTTAATAGAGGCATACAAAATGATCAGAGGGTTAGATAGGGTGGACAGCGAGAGCCTTCTCCCGCGGATGGAGGTGGCTAGCACGAGGGGACATAGCCTTAAATTGAGGGGTAATAGATATAGGACAGAGGTCAGAGGTGGGTTTTTTACGCAAAGAGTGGTGAGGCCGTGGAATGCCCTACCTGCAACAGTAGTGAACTCGCCAACATTGAGGGCATTTAAAAGTTTATTGGATAAGCATATGGATGATAAGGGCATAGTGTAGGTTAGATGGCCTTTAGTTTTTTTTTCCATGTCGGTGCAACATCGAGGGCCGAAGGGCCTGTACTGCGCTGTATCGTTCTATGTTCTATGTAGGTGACAAGTAGGTTAGACCAGGGAAACCCAGTGGATGTGGTCTATCTGGATTTCCAAAAGGCCTTTGATAAGGTGCCACACAGGAGGCTGCTGAGTAAGGTGAGGGCCCATGGTGTTCAAGGTGAGCTACTGGCATGGGTTGAGGATTGGCTGTCTGACAGAAGGCAGAGAGTTGGGATAAAAGGTTCTTTTTCGGAATGGCAGCCGGTGACCAGCGGTGTCCCACAGGGTTCAGTGTTGGGGCCGCAGCTGTTCACCATATATATTAATGATCTGGATGAAGGGACTGGGGGCATTCTAGCAAAGTTTGCCGATGATACGAAGTTAGGTGGTCAGGCTGGTAGTGCTGAGGAAGTGGGGAGGCTGCAGAAGGATCTAGACAGTTTGGGAGAGTGGTGCAGGAAATGGCTGATGCAATTCAAAGTGAGAAAATGTGAGGTCTTGCACTTTGGAAAAAAGAATCCAAGCATAGACTACTTTCTAAACGGTGAGAAAATTCATAATGCCAAAGTACAAAGGGATCTGGGAGTGCTAGTCGAGGATTCCCTGAAGGTAAACATGCAGGTTGAATCTGTGATTAAGAAAGCGAATGCAATGTTGTCATTTATCTCAAGAGGGTTGGAATATAAAAGCAGCGATGTGCTACTGAGCCTTTATAAGGCTCTGGTTAGGCCCCATTTGGAGTACTGTGTCCAGTTTTGGGCCCCACATCTCAGGAAGGACATACTGGCACTGGAGCGTGTCCAGCGGAGATTCACACGGATGATCCCTGGAATGGCGGGTCTAACATATGATGAACGGCTGAGGATCCTGGGATTGTATTCATTGGAGCTTAGAAGGTTAAGGGGAGATCTAATAGAAACTTACAAGATAATACATGGCTTAGTAAGGGTGGACGCAAAGAAATTGTTTCCGTTAGGCGAGGAGACGAGGACCCGTGGGCACAGCCTTAGAATTAGAGGGCGTAAATTCAGAACAGAAATGTGGAGACATTTCTTCAGCCAGAGAGTGGTGGGCCTGTGGAATTCATTGCCGCGGAGTGCAGTGGAGGCCAGGACGCTAAATGGCTTCAAGGCAGAGATAGATAAATTCTTGATGTCGCGAGGAATTAAGGGCTACGGGGAGAATGCTGGTAGGTGGAGTTGAAATGCCCATCAGCCATGATTGAATGGCGGAGTGGACTCGATGGGCCGAATGGCCTTACTTCCACTCCTATGTCTTATGGTCTAAACACACAGGCACTAACGCAAACACATACACACACCCTGTCAGTGAGTGTCTCTGTCTGTCTGTGAGTGTGTGTTAGTGTATATGTGAGTGTGTCTATTAGTGTCTGTGAATGTGTGAATTAGTGTCTGTGTGTCTGTGGGCGTGGTATTATTGTCTCTGTGTGTCAGTGAGTGGGTGTATTAGTGTATATGTGTGTCTGTGAGTGTGTGTATTAGTGTATATGTGTGTCTCTGAGTTTGTGTTAGTGTCTCCCTTTATCTGTGAGTGTGTGTTAGTGGCTCTGTGTGTCTGTGAGCGTGTGTGTGTATTAGAGTCTATGTGTGCCTGTGAGTGTGTGTTGTAGTGTATGTGTGTGTGTAGAGTGTGTTAGTGTCTCTGTGTGTCTGTGAGTGTCTGTATTAATGTCTCTGTTTGTCTGTGAGTGTTTGTATTACGGTCTGTGTGTTTGTGAGAGTGTGTGCATTAGTACCTGTGTGTGTCCGTGAATGTGTGTATTTATGTATGTACGTGTGTGTGTGAGTGATTAGTGCCTCTGTGTGTCTGTGAATATGTGTTCGTGTCTCTGTGTGTCTGTGAGTGTGCTAGTGTCTATGTGTGTCTGTCAGTGTGGGTATTATTTTCTGTGTGTGTCTGTGAGTACGTGTATTAGTGTCACTCTGTGTCGGTTAGTGTGTATTAGTACCTCTGTGTGTCCGTGAGTGTGTGTATTAGTATCTATGTGTGTCTATGCGTGAGTGCATTAGTGTCTCTGTGTGTCTGTGAGTGTGTGTTACTGCCTCTGTGTGTCCGTGAGTGTGTGTATTAGTGTATGTTTGTGTGTGTGTGGGTGAGCGCATTAGCACCAATGTTTGTATATGAGTGTGTATTCGTGTATATGTGTGTCTGTGAGTGTGTGTTAGTGTATCGGTGTGTCTCTTTGCGTATTATGCTCCGTGTGTGTCTGTGAGTGTGAGTATTACAGTCGCTGTGTGTCTGAGTGTGTGTTTCAGTACCTGTGTATGTCTTTGTGTTTGCGTGTTTGCATTAGTGTCTGTGAGTATGTGTATTAGTGTCTCTTAGTGTCTGTGAGTGTGTGTTCGTGTCTCTGTGTGTCTGTCAGTGTGCGTTAGTGTATCTGTGTGTCGGTGATTGCGTGTTAGTGTATCTGTGTGTCTGTGAGTGTGTGTTAGTGTATCTGTGTGTCTGTCAGTGTGTGTATTAGTGTCTGTGAGTTTGTATATTAGTGTCTGTGCGTCTGTGGTTATGTGGATGGATGTCTCTGTGTCTGTGAGTGTGCGTTAGTGTATCTGTGTGTCTGTGATTGTGTTTTAGTGTATATGTGTGTCTGTGAGTGTGTGTTAGTGTATCTGTGTGTCTGTCAGTGTGTATTAGTGTCTGTGAGTGTGTGTATTAGTGTCTGTGCGTCTGTGGTTATGTGTATGGATGTCTCTGTGTGTCTGTGAGTGTATGTATTAGTGTATGTGTGTGAGAGAGTCCATTAATGCCTCTGTTTGTCAGTGAGTGTGTTAGTGTGTCCGTGAGTGTGTGTATTACAGTATCTGTGTTTCTGTGAGTGTGTGTTTTAGTGTGTGAGTGTGTGAGTGTGTGTTGTGTGTCTGTGAGTTTCTGTATTAATGCGTCTGCCTGTCTGTGAGTGTTTGTATTACAGTCTGTGTGTGAGCGTGTGTGCATTAGTGCCTGTGTGCGTCCGTGAGTGTGTGTATTAGTGTCTGTATGTGTGTGTGAGTGAGTGCATTAGTGCCTCTGTGTGTCTGTGAGTGTGTGTTCGTGTCTCTATGTGTCTGTGAAAGTGTTAGTGTCTATGTATGTCTGTCAGCGAGGGTATTATTTTTTGAGTGTGTCGATAAGTGTGTATATGAGTGGCATGTTTTCTGGGTGAGTGAGTATTAGTGTCTCTGTGTGTCTGTGAGTGTGTGTTAGTCTTTCTGTGTGTCTGTGAGTGTGTGTATTAGTGTCTCTGTGTGTCGGTTATTGTGTATTAGAGCCTCTGTGTGCTTGTGAGTGTGTGTTCTGGTGTATGTGTGTGTGAGTGTGTGTTAGTGTCTTTGCGTGTATGTGAGTGTGTGTATTGATGACTCTGTTTGTCTGTGAGTGTTTGTATTACAGTCTATCTGTGTGAGAGTGCGTGTATTAGTGCCAGTGTGTGCATTTATGTGTTAGTGCCTATTAGTGTATGTGCGTGTGTGTGTAAGTGATTGTGTATGTGTGTGAGTTAGTGCCTGTGTGTGTGTGAGTATGTGTATTGGTGTCTCTTAGTGTATGTGAGTGTGTGTCAGTGCCTGTGTATTTGTGTGTGTTAGTGCCTGTGTGTGTGTGTGTGTTAGTGCAGTGTGTGAGTGTGTGTATTAGTGTATCTTATTGTCTGTGTGTGGTTCAGTGCCTGTGTGTGTGTGAGTGTGTGTATTGGTGTCTCTTAGTGTCTGTGAGTGTGTGTGTCAGTGCTTGTGCATGTGTGTGTGTTAGTTTCACTGAGTGAGTGTGTGTATTAGTGTATTTTGTTGTCTGTGAGTGTGTGTTTCAGTGCCTGTGTGTGTGTGTGCGAGTGTGTGTATTGGTGTATCTTAGTGTCTGTGAGTGTGTGTGTAAGTGTCTGTGTATGTGTGTATGTTAGTACCTGTGTGTGTTAGTGTATGTGTGCGAGTGTGTGTATTAGTGTATCTTATTGTCTGTGAGTGTGTGTTTTAGTGTATGTGTGTGTGTTAGTGTGTGTATTGGTGTCTCTTAGTGTCTAGAACATAGAACATAGAACAGTACAGCACAGAACATGCCCTTCGGCCCTCAATGTTGTGCCGAGCCATGATCACCCTACTCAAACCCACGTATCCACCCTATACCCGTAACCAGTGCCTGTGCATGTGTGTGTGTTAGTGTCTCTGTGTGTGTGAGTTTGTCAGTGTCTGTGTATGTGTGTGTGTTAGTACCTGTGTGGGTGTTAGTGTCTATGTGTGTGTGGGTGTTAGTGTATGTGCGTGAGTGTGTGTATTAGTGTATCTTATTGTCTGTCAGTCTGTGTTTCAGTGCCTGCGTATGTATTTGTATCTGTGTTTGTCTGTTTTTATTAGTGTCTGTGAGTATGTGTATTAGTGTCTCTTAGTGTCTGTGAATGTGTGAGTCATTGCCTGTGTATGTATATGTGTTAGAGCCTGTGTGTGTGTGTGTGTGTGTTAGTATCTGTGTGTGCGCGTGTATTAGTGTCTCTTAGTGTCTCTGAGTGTGTGTGTCAGTGCCTGTGTATGTGTGTGTTAGTGCCTGTGTTTCTCTGCTAGACTCTGTGTGTGTATTAGTGTCTCTTAGTGTCTGTGAATGTCTGTGTCAGGGCCTGTGTATGTGTTTGTGTTAGTGTCTGTGTGTATGTTAGTGTTTGTGTGTTTTTATTAGTGTATTTGACTATGTGTATTAGTCTCTTACTGTCTGTGAGTGGGTGTGTCAGTGCATGTGTGTGCGTTAGTGTCTATGTGTGTCTGTTAGAGTGCATTAGTGCCTCTGTGTGTCCGTGAGTGTGTGTATTAGTATCTCATTGTGTCTGAGTGTGTGTTGTAGTATTTGTGTGTCTCTGAGTGTGTGCATTAGTGACTCTGTGTGCCCGTGAGTGTGTGTATTAGTGTACGTGTGTGTATGTGTGAGTGAGTGCATTAGTGTCTCTGTTTGTATTTGAGTGTGCGTTCGTGTCTCTGTGTGTCTGTCAGTGTGTGTTAGTGTATCTGTGTGTCTTTGAGTGTGTATTAGTGTCGCTGTGACTGTGTGTTAGTGTAACTGTGTATCTGTCAGTGTGTGTATTAGTGTCTGTGAATGTTTGTATTAGTGTCTGTGTATCTGTGGGTGTGTATATGTATGTCTCTGTGTGTCTGTGAGTGTGTGCATTAGTGGCTCTGTGTGCTTGTGAGTGTATATTAGTGTCTCCGTCTGTCTGTGAGTGTGTGTTATAGTGTATGTGTGTTTGTAGAGTGTGTGTTAGTGTATCTGTGTGTCTGTGAGTGGTAGTGTCTCTGTGTGTCTGTGAGTATGTGTATTACAGTCTGTGTGTATGTGAGTGTGTGTTTTAGTGTCTGTGTGTGAGTGTGTGCTAGTGTCTCTGTGTGTCTGTGAGTGTCTGTATTAATGTCTCTGTTTGTCTGTGAGTGTTTCTATTACAGTCTGTGTGTTTGTGAGAGTGTGTGCATTAGTACCTGAGTGTGTCCGTGAGTGTGTGTATTAGTGTATGTACGTGTGTGTGTGAGTGATTAGTGCCTATGTGTGTCTGTGAGTATGTGTTCGTGTCTCTGTGTGACTGTGAGTGTGTTAGTGTCTATGTGTGTCTGTCAGTGTGGGTATTATTTTCTGTGTGTGTCTGTGAGTGTGTGTATTAGTGTCAATGTGTGTCGGTTAGTGTGTATTAGTGCCTCTGTGTGTCCGTGAGTGTGTGTATTAGTATCTATGTGTGTCTGTGAGTGAGTGCATTAGTGTCTCTGTGTGTCTGTGAGTGTGTGTTACTGCCTCTGTGTGTCCGTGAGTGTGTGTATTAGTGTCTCTGTGTGTCCGTGAGTGTGTGTATTAGTGTGCGTGTGTGTGTATGTGTGCGTGAGTGAGTGCATTAGTGCATCTGTCTGTCTATGAGTGTGCATGTGTGTGTGTGTGTGTGTGTGTGATTGAGTGCATTAGTGCCTCTGTTTGTCTGTGAGTGTGTGTTAGTGTATCGGTATGTCTGTGTGTGTATTATTTTCCGTGTGTGTCTGTGCGTGTGTATATTAGTGTCTCTGTGTATCTGTGAGTGTGTGTTCTAGTGTATGTGTGTGTGTGAGTGTTTGTTAGTGTCTCTGTGTGTTTGTGAGTCTGTATTAGTGTCTCTGTGTCTGTGAGTGTGTGTTCTAGTGTGTGTGAGTGTGTGTTAGTGTCTCTGTGTGTCTGTCGGTGTGTGTATTGCTGTCTATGTGTGTCTGTAAGTGTGTGTTTTAGTGTCTGTGTGTGTGACTGTGTTAGTGTCTCTGTGTGTCTGTGAGTGTGTGTTAGTGTTTCCGTGTGTCTGTGAGTGAGTGCATTAGTGTCTGTGGGTCTGTGAGTGTGTCTTAGAGTATTTATGTGTCTCTGAGTTTGTGTCAGTGTCTATGTGTGCCTGTGAGTATGTGCATTAGTGCCTCTGTGTGTCCGCCAGTGTGTGTATTAGTGTCTGTATGTGTCTGTGTGTGATTGAGTGTATTAGTGCCTCTGTTTGTCTGTGAGTGTGTGTTCGTGTCTCTGTGTGTTTGTTAGTGTGTGTTAGTGTATCGGTGTGTCTGTGCCCGTGTTATTTTCCGTGTGTGTCTGAGAGTGTGTATATTAGTGTCTTCGTGTGCCTGAGAGTGTGTGTTCTATTGTATGTGTGTGTGGGTGCGTGTTAGTGTATCTGTGTGTCTGTGAGTGTGTATTACTGTCTCTGTGTCTGTGAGTGTGTTAGTTTCTCTGTGTGTCTGTCAGTGTGTGATATTACAGTCTCTGTGTTTCTGTAAGTGTGTGTTTTAGTGTTTGTGTGTGTGAGTGTGTGTTAGTGTCTCTGTTTGTCTGTGAGTGTTTGTATTACAGTCTTTGTGTGTGAGAGTGCGTGTATTAGTACCTATGTGTATATTAGTGCCTCTTATTGTCTGTGCGTATTTGTGTATGTGCTTCTGGATGTGTGTGTTAGTGCGCGTCTGTGTGTGAATGTGTGTATTGGTGTCTCTTTTTTTAAAATTTAGATTAGCCAATTATTTTTTCCAATTAAGGGGCAATTTAGCGTGGCCAATCCA